>NW_020664738.1:72624-126421 GCF_002925995.2 Terrapene triunguis | reverse complement strand
CTAGGACTATTTTTAGGGAAACACAATTTTGTGGCTTCCTTCTCTGCTAGTATACAGGCTCTTTATTGCCTAGGACAGCTGTTCCCAAAGTGCGGTTCTTCTTGGTGGTGTAGAATGAGTCATTCTGACAGCCAAGCAGGAGGGGAATGGGGGAGTTTGCAGATGTGGTGGATCTGGTAAAGGCTCTCACTCGCTGTCTCTGAGGAAGTGGCCCTCAGAAAAAAGAACCAATGACTTATGCATTCACCTCTCCCAGCTGCTTATTCCCCCTTGGAGTCACAATCCTCAATGTCCTCTCAGTCATTTTCATAGCAATCAGGCATAAGAGCACAAACTGAGGATTTTGATGGTAGGGGAGGAATATGCAGCAGCAGCAGATGAAATCCTGAACAACAGGAGATCTCATTTTTGTGCAGATCACCCAGTAATGGAGATGGGCCAGAGCTGCAACATTTAAGTTCAGATCTGAATTTCTCCAAAGTCCAGGAACATTTTACATCCAGGGGTTTTGCCTTGTGGGGAGAAGAGTAATACAGAATATACAGACTACATGAGCAAAGCCGTCTCTCTAGGCAGGTTTTTTCAGATGTTTTCCAGGAGGCATTAGCAGCTCTTTTATACTGGCTGGTGACTAACACTGGGCAAAGAAAGGCAGAATTATTTCAGACATGATAAGAAGGACGTTAGGGAAAATGGAGTCCATGATCTGAACTGCACAGAAGGAGTTGCAACTGAAATAATGACATTGTCGCGTGTGGCGTCCAATGACTGAAGTACAGAAACATCTAGAGCTTAACAGGTTCAAAGCGTTGCACAAACATGAGCTAATTAATCCTTGCTTGCCCCTGTGAAGCAGATTAACTTTATCTGTGGAAACAGACACAGAAAAGTGAAGTGTCTTGGCTAAGACTGTGCAGTGAGCCTGTGGAAACAGAACCCAGGAGACCCCATTTCCAGG
Organism: Terrapene triunguis; assembly: GCF_002925995.2. NCBI lineage: Eukaryota > Metazoa > Chordata > Testudines > Emydidae > Terrapene > Terrapene triunguis. The sequence continues at coordinate 125,463 of NW_020664738.1, read as the reverse complement.
GCTCTACTCTCCACAAGAGTATGCTGCAGCTGCATCAGAGTTAACTGTGGTTAAATCTCATTACTTTGCTGGAAATGATAAATATTGCGAAGTCTATTAAAAAAACCTCTTTCCTTAAAAATAAAGTATGCCAGATATTTTAAATATGATTAATTATCACTAGCAGCTAGAAACAGGTCAGTGCTGAAAGTAATACCTGGATAAGAAGTTTTCCAGGGACTGTTTCTTGTCATCTTTGCAGACAATACCTTCCCTCTTCTGCTTTTCCATATCTTTGATTCGTGACTGGAAGGTGTCAACGAAATCAAATATCGACTTCATTGCAATGGGCACTTCATAATATTGCTGTAAAATAAAAGGTAAAGAATAGGTCAAATTACAAGCAAAGCCCTTAAGCACATAACATGCCACTGCCAGAAGAGAGAGAGAGGGTGGAAACTGTCCCTGATATCACAGAGTCTGATTGTGAGGAACTGGACTATTCCTAGGATTCCAGCTTTAAATGTTTGCCTTGTAGGACAAACTTGTGTGTCAAGACACTGCACACAACTCACTAGAATCAGGTTATCTTGCAGTATCGTGCTGTGTCCTAGAACATCATTCATATACGATGCAGCATCAGCATGTTGTGTCATGATATCCCATGGCAGCCCCAGGCTGCATTTCAGGACATCCCGTGCTGCATTCAGCTCCTCTGATAGAGGTAGTTTTATGCTTGTGGTGAGTTGCCAGAGCACCATCCCAGCACACACACAGACCTCCCACTGGAGTTCCCCCATCTTGAAAAGATGGACTGTGCCCTCCACCCTTCCCGTTTGCTGTCAATCTCCCATGCTGTCCACCTTCTAGCTGATGAAACCCTTATGACCCTCCAAGTAATGGCAAGGCCCCGAACCAGCCTCTCTCATGCATCGCATAACAGTCCACAGCATATTTCTGCTTTCCAATGCCTTTATGTTCAAAGAGCTCAACTCCCCACCTTGACCCTCATGTCAATATCCGTCAGCACCATGAAGAAGTCATTGTAGGTCATCCCGTATTCTTTCCTCAGCTCATTGATGAGATGCTGGTCCACTAGGTCATCATCCTCTACCACCTTCATGGGCTTCTCATTATCTTAAAAGCAAATAAACTGCTGATAAACATGGAATCACAGAGCAAACTCATCAGTTTCATCATGTAAGTCACACAAAAGGGACCCAAACATCACCCGCTCTCCCTCTCGCTAGTCATAACGGGCTATAGTTTTCAAAAGGGAAGTGATTTTGGCTGCCCAATTTGCGGCACCGTAAAGGGGACTGATTTTCAGTCCCCACCTTCTGAAAATCAGGCCCCTTAAAGGTATCTTGAGCTGGACATCCAAAATTGCTAGTCACTTTTGAAAATCTAGGCCATGTGTAGTTTATCCTGAAGGAACTCAAAGATATTCACAGATATTTCACAACTACGGAAATGCAGTCACTTCTGGAATGGTATGTAGTGATTATTTAACAGTGCACCGCAATATTCTATGAAAAACAACATATCCAAATAAAACAGCACAGAGAATTTAAAACTGTAAAATACAGTTAACACAGTTGGATTTTGGTTAGGATTCCTGAGTTAACATCCCTATTCTTGCAAAAATTGACATGGGATCTTTAATGACCACAAGTGACCAGGACTGCTGTTTTGTTTCATCCGAAAGGCAGCAGGTCCAGCCCTTTAGTGCCAGGTTGGGGTACTGATTTACTACTGAGTGCCACCTACTGATCATACACACACACACTTCCCCATGCCAGCACTCAACAATTGAAAAAGAAAGGTCTGCAGGTCAAGCCTGATTATGTAAATACACTCATCTCTACTGCGATCACAGAAGACATTCAAAAAGGCTTGCTAAAACACAGAGACAGTATTTTCATTTTGAAAAGAAAGCATCTTTGAGTTATCCACATGCAGCCCCCCCCCAAAGTAAAACTAACCAAAATCTCAAACAGCTGAAAAGATTTTTAACAAGTGAAAACATTATTTTTGTTTTCCTACATCTGAATAACCAAAGTGACCAAACTGATCCTGCAGACACTTTCACATACGCACCAGAAAAATAAAAAAAAATCGCTTCTAAGAAGTGACCATAAGAAACCATAAGAAATTTCAGTCCATTATAAAGGTATAGCCAGGTGACTTAAAAAAGATTTGAAATAGCAATGTCATCATCATCTCAATCTCAGCCACAGTGTCAATAGTGCTGTTCTATAGTACTGCAGCAACGATCTGAAACACTCCACTACACAATAGCATCCCTGCAGTGTTTTGTATAGTTTCTGTTTGTTTCTGTAAAGGAGGCCACAATCGCAGGTAAAGCACCTGTTAAATGGGATTAACTCTGGCTCAGGTGTCATCTTTAAAGTGGCTATTACCACAACACTGCACCGAAAGAAAAAGGTGCATAATCCAAAGTGTTTGTAATATCCAAAAGAGATATTAAAAGGGACATGCAACAGAGGGTGAGATCAGACTGTACCCCCACTATCTTTTATTGCAATTCCCTAAGAATGCAGGTGGAAACAAGAACACTAAGATATATTAAATCTCACAGCACAGGAATCATATTAACATCTAGCAATAGAGAAATAAATACATGAAAAATGACATTAAAGGAAATGTGGGGCACAAACTGTGAAAGAGTACAGTAATAACGATGCTATGCTCTTCTATAGCACCTGCCACCTGAGGATCTCAAAGCACTCTACAATCATTAATTAAGCCCCCCCTCCCCAACAGCCCAAGATGTATATATTGCTATCCCCAATTGCAGGTGGAGAAACTGAGACATAGGTATTAAGTGACTTGCCTAAGTCAGAAAAAAGCAGTGGCAGAGCTGCAATAGGCCCCAGGAGTCCCACTCCCCTGCTCTAACCATTAGACAATAGTGAATAGAGACGAGGCAAACTGAGTTGGATAAACTAAATAAATACTGACCAGAATATTTGATCTCTGCAAACAGTTTGGTTCACTATTCATTACTTTTCTTTTTCATGCATTTCTGAACATCTCCATGCTATGGGGGATATGGGTGTGGATTCAAAGCTCGCTGCAGGCCCATTGTCTCTATAACTGGATGCACAAAAACCCTGGATCCAGTTCAGATATGGATCTGAACTTTTTGTAGCTTGGGCCTGTTTCTAATAGAAACAGTCAACAGTCTGAATATTCCAGTGGTCACAATTTCTATTATGGGTATATTTGCAAATAGTTTATGAAGGGTTAGTACATGATTAACAGCATGTTATGGACATGATTCATATGTGCTAAACATGGTCATAGGCACAGCGGTAGAAGATGATGTCGTTGATTACAAGCCTTGGTTATAAGCAACCTATTGAGTCCCTGGACTCTGACAATCACTTAACCATTTATTAAAACAGCTGTAAATCATATGAAATATTTATACATGTATTCTTAAACTGTAAAACTGGCCACGAGTAAACTTAGGCTGGGAACTAGAAGAAAGTTTCTAGCCATCTGATGAGTGAGTTTCTGGAACAGCCTTCCAAAAGGAACAGCAGGAGCAAGAAACCTAATGTTGTAAAATGGAGCTTGATAAATTTTTGAATGGGATTATATGATGGGATTACCTGTGATAGTAGGGAACTGGATACAATGACCCAGGAGGTCCCTTCCAGTCCTATGTTCTTATAAAATGTGACTTCTAAAACATATAATAATTATTACTAATACTAATTATTAATAAATGCGAACAACCCTGCAAAGCAAAGACAAACCATCTCAATAGAGTAGGGCAAGAAAGAACACCGAGAAATGTGACTGCAGCCTGCTCGGTGGTAGGTTACTTGACACCAGATAAATGTAAAATAAACATTAACCATGTGTCTATAACCATGGCACTATTTGTTTTGTTAAGATTGCAGATGTCAGTACTGAGGTGACATTTTAGGGCTTCTCTGTTAGGGGAGATCAGAGAAGACAAACTATTTGACAATGCTCCTCTTCACAACTGATAGCTTAAGGCAGAGAGTAAGACTAGGAGTTAAAAAGGCAGGAGCAGGAGACAGAACTAGACATTTTTGCAAACCGGGAAGAGATTACTAGCCAGGGAACCCAGGGGTCCATTTCAAGACCACTCTGTTATTCACCACCTGCCCTCAACCTCCACGGCCAGAGATGGTCTCTAGCAGCAGGACCAGCATCATTCTGCTGTGCAAAGATAGGGCAGGAATTGAGAGGGACCACACGATCTACTGCCACATGGAAGCTGCTCTCTTTCCACCCTTTCTGGAGGGGTCACAGCAGGAATGTGGGAACCCTGGTACCCTCACGGCTTCAGTAGCAGCCCCAGAGCCGTTCTGCCACTGGGGGGAAGAATTATTTTCCTCCCTCCCTCACATACATCTCCACAGTGCCCAGCCCAGCTACTTAGGGGCTTGGGGAGAGGATTTAGATGAGGTTACAGCGAGGTTGGGTTGCTTGGCTGAGCAGTACAGTGGCCCAGTGCATTAAGCATTGGCTATGGACCTAAGCAGTGTGGGTTGTAGTCTTGGGTCCAATGCTTAGTTTGCTAACATGGTCCTAGCATTTGGAGTGAAGGTGGACTGTGCAGCCCATGCACATGTGGCTAATTTGGCTACTTGGAGTGGGATTTTCAAAAGCACTTAGCACTGGCCTAACTCTGGTCTAGGGAAGTCAGTTGGGAGACTCTCATGGGATACAATAGGAGCAGAGCTAGCCAGTGCTTTTGAAACCACCCTGCCACTGAATGTGCGTATCTTTTCAGTTGTGCATTGAATGAGGCCAGCTCTGAAGGAGACTTTATGAGCTCGGTCAGTAGTGCTCACTAGTGTCTGGTGACAGATTTAAACCTATGCTTCCCTTTAGATCCGTAGATTTTAAGGCCAGAAGAGCCTATTATAACCATCTAATTCAACCTTCTGCACAACACAGGCCAGAGATCCTCACCCATTGATTCCTGCTTCAAGCCCATATCTTGTGGTTGAGCTAGAGCATGTCCTTAGGCTGGAAGTTTCAGGAGAAGAGATTCTTGCATGAGATTATTATATTATCATTTAGTATTTGTATTACAGTAGTGCAGGAAGGCCCCATCCAAGATAGGGACACCATTGTGCTGGACACTAGTGCATCTGGTCAGGCCATAAATATTGCAAGCACAGCTCTCCTTGGGAGATATTGCTGCTTCTGGTCCTGACAAGAAGCCAGACAGGACCAAATAAAAAATGAAACGGGAAAAAGGAAAATAAATTCCTATTTTCTGAACACATAAAAGGTTCAGGGTTTGGCACAAGTTCAGGTGGGCTCTTATTTTAACCAAGTTGTTTTTCTCGTGTCACTAGCTGAGATGAACCCCTGTAAGCCTTCTGTGTTTCATCACCTAGTTTCTTTCTTCTATCTGAGGATTCCACTCTCGTACACTTGCATGGTTTCTGGAACTTTGCTGGGTTTGGGTTAAACCTGGAACAGGCTGAAGGAGTATGGCGTATGTCAAACAAAGTGCATTTCTGTTTTATTATCCAGATTGCAACTACATATAATCCTTATCAGGGCATTGATATGTGTATGGGCCTAACTATGCATGGGGTGATCTTGAGTAAACTTAGACTTACTTAGAAAGAGCTTTCCCTGCTCCAGGTGTGCTATAGAGACACAGAAATGCTCTCTAGACTCTGCTCTCAGGGCCCCACTCTGAGTGGCTGGTGATTCCTGTTGTGTTTGATGATGGAATAAATGGGCCCAGGGAGTCACAACCCTCACAGACACAGGGACCTAGATCCTCCGCTGAGGCAGCAGGGTGGTAGCAGGCATTCCGTCACATCTTCCCGAACCTCAGACCAGCTGTCTGCCAGCCCTGAAATGCCACGAAAGAGCTGAGCTCATGAGATTTCCAGCCAGTCTCCCTTACCCAAGAAGTTTGGAGAAGCAGCTAAACTCCCAGAGGAAACTGGGTTTGATGTGGCAGAGCTATGAGAAAGAGCAATAGTTTCTATACAAGCTCTTCAAAAGCTGCAATCCAGCAAAGCACATAAACCTATGTGTAACTTGAAGCATAGAGCAGCCCTGTGATGTAGTGGGATTGCGCCGGAATGGCATACCGGCACTTTTGCTGCATGGAGGATGCCATTTTGTTCTCAAAATGGCATCCTACACACAGCATAACCTCACATGCACTATGCGTCCGAGGTCATGGCCTATAGAGGATACCATTTTGTAGAGCAAAATGGCATCCTCTGCACAGTGTGACCTTGCATACTCTGTGCGTCCGAGGCCATGCTGGCAGGGGTGTTCCCATGCTTGGGGCATTCTGATATTACCAGTACTTGCCCATTCAGGACTACACCCCGGGAGTAGCCCTACTTGACATCAATGGGACTATTCACATATTTAAAGTTACTCACAAGCTTAAGTACTTTGCTGGAGTGGGATCTAAGGACCTGCTTCAAAACCCACTAAAGTCAACAGAAAGACTCCCACTGAGTTCAGTAGGCTTTGCATCAGGACCTGAACTTGTACACTCAGATTTTCAAAGCTGCCTAAGGGAATTGGAGACCCAGCTCTCATTTGGCGCTTTGAAGATGCCCCCCTTAAAGAAGGCAGCAGAGGGTGTGTGTAGCTGGTTTAGATGCTTAGTGGAATATGCATGGGCTGAACAAAGTATCTAGAAGAACCCTGGGTTCATTCACTGACAGTTGGGGTGGTGCATAGTACCATGAGCTGAACAACTTTACACCAGCCACCCAAAGTAGCCAGGCTGGTTGTACATTGCTTTATGAGTAAAGAAAGCGCATTTGCTTGAGCCCCTTCTAAGAGAATGAAAAGGCTCCAGATATCCAAAAGAATATCCACACCACAATAAGTAAACTAAAGCTGCACTCAGCACCAGATTCAAACTTCCTTCCCCACATTTTTGCACTGTTTGGTTGGGGTCCATCTCTAGGCAAAACATGTTTAACAGAGAGGGGAAAATACTGAAAAGCACACCCTTACAATGACCATGCCTGAGAACACTCATTCTGGTGGCATGCTAAAATCAGACATTTGCTAGAGAGGAGAGAGCTGATTCAGAGAAGGGAAGGAACTCTGACACAATAGCTGTCTAGTAAGATTTCCTGTCTGTCCTGGTTTTAGCCCATGTGTATGAGGAAAGCCTTTTGCATGGCATTTTGGAAGGGTGCTTCCAAATCTGTTCCAACCAAACCAAGTGCAAAGGGAGGAGAAAATGTAACATTCAGCAACAGGAAGGGAACCATTTGGAACTTCAGAATGGGAGTTGGGTTGGTCTGAGTTGTGAGTAACTTTTTATTTAATCGAAACCAATTTCCCCCTCCGTTGTGAAATGACTCCTGTGTATGACACTGGCCAATTTATTGTGGCAGTTCCTAAAGCATAATAGGCTGTAGCCAGCCACTTGCTGCTGATGGTCTGCAAAACAAATCCAGTGATATCACGGAAATGTAACTATTCAGTTACCCAAAGAGATGGATACCTGAGACGTCTACAGGCCTGAACCAAATAATCGTCCTGCCCTCCCCCGGTCACACTTTTCTGCTTTCTACTCTTTCACTGGCATTAGAAACTACCACACATTTCACCTTACAGTGCTGGAAACCTAAAAATGGGAAATACCAGAGACAGCTATGTAAATACAAAGTGCGGGCAGTAGGCGGGGGGAAGTTGCCACAACAAAGGATCTCTCTTAGACTTTAACCCCAGTTGGGTTTCTCCCTTCCCTCCCCCATGTTCGGCCCACCTTAAAAAAAGAGACAGGAGAAAAATAAAAATGTAAAAAAATGAACCTAGTTGAAAGTGGTCAATCTTCATGCTGCTGTTGTTCATGGTGCCGAAAATTGTGATGACTGAGATTTTCCTTGTGGCCATCTTGCAGAAACTCTCCAGGTATTCGTCTCGCTGTTGCACGTACATGGTGGTATCGGCCTTGGGGGTCGTGATCAGCTAGGGGATGGCAGAGACAAAGAGTTTGATTAGTTTCGGAACAAAGCCATAGCGAGCCCCTATGTCAGAGGAGCAGCTCTCCAAAGAAGAACAGCATCTTAGTGCTTGCCCCCTGAGGTTTCTTTTCCACACAATAGCCAGCAGCTCAGGAACTTACATTTATTTGTTTAGGGATAGATTGTGTCTTTAGGCCCAGCCCCGAGCAAAAGGTAATAGGTCAGCTAGAGGAATAGCCCCAGAGACACCCCTCCAAGACACAGTCACTCTGGTGCTCCCCTGTTGTGCTGGTAGGAGAGGAGTAAGTTGCTACAGACTTTACAAGGAACAACATACTCCCCTCTTACATCTTTGCCTTTCTGAATCCAGTCAGTTCTCCAGCCCAACCCATTGAGGCAGGAGTAGGTAGGCCGACCCACCCTCACATTCATTTGTTTATAGAGGCGGGAACACTGGGTACATAGCCTCAGATCATCAAAGGTATTGAGGTGCCTAGCTCCCACTGATTTCAATGGGAGTTATGTGCCTAAATACCTTTGAGGATCTAAGCCAGGGGTCGGCAACCTTTGGCACATGGCCTGTCAGGGTAATCCACTGATGGGCGGCGAGACATTTTGTTTACGTTGACCATCGGCAGGCATGGCCCCCCGCAGCTCCTAGTTCGCCATTCCCAGCCAAAGGGAGGTGTGGGAAGCGGTGTGGGCTCCAGGGACATGCTGGCTGCTGCTTCGCACAGCTCCTATTGGCCTGGAACCATGGCCACTGGGAGCTGCGGGGGGCTGTGCCTGTGGATAGTCAATGTAAATAAAATGTCTTGCAGCCCGCCAATGGATTACCCTGATGGGCCGCATGCCGAAGGTTGCCGACCCCCGATCTAAGCCACAGCCCTTTCTTTCTCCCCTGTGCCCATGATCCAGGCATATCTAATGTGGCCCCTCTAGTCACCTGCATGGTTGCATTAGATCTGGGCACCATCTACCTCATAGTTAGCCAAAAACACTTGGAAATTCCCACTTGTAGGCCTTATTTAATTTGTTGAGCAAGGAGGGAGGGGAAAGATATGTAAAGTGGTGTGGGGCGGGGCAGGAGGAAATGATTACAGTAGAATAAAAAAATCTTTTCGGTTCACACCAATGCCTCCTCAAGTGTTTTCCAAAAGATACAGGTGTGGGAGGTGAGATGGCAGCTGTTTAACTGCACAGCAACACCACACAACAGTTTAGGATGGGAAGTGGAGGAGAATCCTGCATCCACTTGAAACAGAATAGTTCTAACTAGAGCTAGACTCTGTCCAAAATCCCCAGATCCCAACTCCGCTGAACACTGGGGGAGTTGAAATCTGGAGCCAAATTTTGTGGCTTAGGCTTATCACAAGACATAATATTGTCTTAACTGTGTAAGGCTTTCTGGAATACTTTTTATGAAACATGCTTTACAAATACAGTTTATCAGTACATTCAGTTACAAGGACGAGCTATAGGCCTATAGGGCCTGAGTCTCATTTATATTGAGGCCCCTTTACATCACCCTGGTGATGAAAAAGTGCTTTAGTGTAAATGAGAATCAGGCCCATAGAGGTTATATGAACACAAGATGATTTGATTACTGATCTATAGCACAAGTCATGTTACTTTAAAGTTGCAGTAAAATGCTTATAAAGAAGTATTTTAAATATTGTTTGAGAACTCAAATAAGTACCAGAAAACGAGTCAGATTCTGCTCCCAGTTTCATAGCCAGTGTGTGGATATGAATGCAGAATTTGGCCCAGTGTAACTGTATGGGTATAAGTGAGCAACGAATTTGTCTCACTCTGGCAAATCTTGTTAGATAAAGTGGGAAGCATTTCAGAGGCAAAGCAAACCTCAAATCATAGCTTTAAAATAGCCTGGCATTCTCTGCAAAACAAACTGGCTGTATTTTAAAGAATCCTTATTGAGGTTGCAGGAAAAAAACATCCCAATGTGTAGAAAGAACAGTAAATATGGCAGGCGACCAGCTTGGCTTAACAGTGAAATCCTTGCTGACCTTAAACGCAAAAAAGAAGCTTACAAGAAGTGGAAGATTGGACAAATGACCAGGGAGGAGTATAAAAATATTGCTCAGGCATGCAGGAGTGAAATCAGGAAGGCCAACTCACACTTGGAGTTGCAGCTAGCAAGAGATGTTAAGAGTAACAAGAAGGGTTTCTTCAGGTATGTTAGCAACAAGAAGAAAGTCAAGGAAAGTGTGGGCCCCTTACTGAATGAGGGAGGCAACCTAGTGACCCAGGATGTGGAAAAAGCTAATGTACTCAATGATTTTTTTGCCTCTGTCTTCACGAACAAGGTCAGCTCCCAGACTGCTGCACTGGGCAGCACAGTATGGGGAGAAGGTGACCAGCCCTCTGTGGAGAAAGAAGTGGTTTGGGACTATTTAGAAAAACTGGACGAGCACAAGTCCATGGGGCCAGATGCGCTGCATCCGAGGGTGCTAAAGGAGTTGGCGGATGTGATTGCAGAGCCATTGGCCATTATCTTTGAAAACTCCTGGTGATCGGGGGAGGTCCCGGATGACTGGAAAAAGGCTAATGTAGTGCCCATCTTTAAAAAAGGGAAGAAGGAGGATCCGGGGAACTACAGGCAAGTCAGCCTCACCTCAGTCCCTGGAAAAATCATGGAGCAGGTCCTCAAGGAATCAATTCTGAAGCACTTAGAGGAGAGGAAAGTGATCAGGAACAGTCAGCATGGATTCACCAAGGGCAAGTCATGCCTGACTAACCTAATTGCCTTCTATGAGGAGATAACTGGGTCTGTGGATGAGGGGAAAGCAGTGGATGTGTTATTCCTTGACTTTAGCAAAGCTTTTGATACAGTCTCCCACAGTATACTTGCCAGCAAGTTAAAGAAGTATGGGCTGGATGAATGGACTATAAGGTGGATAGAAAGCTGGCTAGATCGTCGGGCTCAACAGGTAGTGATCAACGGCTCCATGTCTAGTTGGCAGCTGGTTTCAAGTGGAGTGCCCCAGGGATCGGTCCTGGGGCCGGTTTTGTTCAATATCTTCATTAATGATCTGGAGGATGGCGTAGACTGCACTCTCAGCAAGTTTGCAGATGACACTAAACTGGGAGGAGTGGTAGATACGCTGGAGGGTAGGGATAGGATACAGAGGAACCTAGACAAATTAGAGGACTGGGCCAAAAGAAATCTGATGAGGTTCAACAAGGACAAGTGCAGAGTCCTGCACTTAGGACGGAAGAATCCCATGCACTGTTACAGACTAGGGACCGAATGGCTAGGAAGCAGTTCTGCAGAAAAGGACCTAGGGGTTACAGTGGATGAGAAGCTGGATATGAGTCAACAGTGTGCCCTTGTTGCCAAGAAGGCTAACGGCATTTTGGGCTGTATAAGTTGGGGCATTGCCAGCAGATTGAGGGACGTGATCATTCCCCTCTATTCGACATTGGTGAGGCCCCATCTGGAGTACTGTGTCCAGTTTTGGGCCCCACACTACAAGAAGGATGTGGAAAAATTGGAAAGAGTCCAACGGAGGGCAACAAAAATGATTAGGGGACTGGAACACATGACTTAAGAGGAGAGGCTGAGGGAACTGGCATTGTTTAGTCTGCAGAAGAGAAGAATGAGGGGGGATTTGATAGCTCTTTCAACTACCTGAAAGGGGGTTCCAAAGAGGATGGATCTAGACTGCTCTCAGTGGTACCTGATGACAGAACAAGGAGTAATGGTCTCAAGTTGCAGTTGGGGAGGTTTAGGTTGGATATTAGGAAAAACTTTTTCACCAGGAGGGTGGTGAAGCACTGGAATGGGTTACCTAGGGAGGTGGTGGAATCTCCTTCCTTAGAGGTTTTTAAGGTCAGGCTTGACAAAGCCCTGGCTGGGATGATTTAGTTGGGAATTGGTCCTGCTTTGAGCAGGGGGTTGGACTAGATGATCTCCTGAGGTCCCTTCCAACCCTGATATTCTATGATTCTATGAAACAGGGATTTACTTATTGGTTTAATTTTAGGTTGCATTATAACTGCTGCTTGCCTATGTCCTCTGTGTGTGTGTGTGTGTGTGTGTGAATGAAATGCTACATACAAACCCTCAGTCTCCACTTCATCACCACAGAATAACACACAAAAACCAAACTCCCTCAGGCAAAACTTTCTGACCACAGATCTGAACCAGGGTGGGGTTTCAAAATCCAGATCAAGATGTGGATTCAGATTTTACAGCAGTACCCTATATCTATTAAGGGATGAACCAAAGCCCTTGCTCTGAACACCCTACAAACTTTTGGACATTTGAAATTCAGATCAGAATCTGCAATTTGGGCCCAGCTCTCTGTTTAGCCAGTTATAGCACTTAACCCGCCCCTATGAAGTGGCTGGTTGAACCACCATAAGCAGCGATTCTCTCTCTAACTTCACGTTCGGGGGGAGGATTGAGACAGGATCTTTTGGAGCCAGGCCCCGTCATCCGAGTGGCCCAAAGGGAACAGTGTAGCAGAGCAGTGGGAAACAGCACAGGCAGAGCTGATACTAGAGAGGCCTGGGCTGATTCTTTTGGGAGGAAGATCAAGGACTCGGGAATGTAAGAGAACTGTACATCTGGGGCAACTGACTGGGAGAATTGGACCCAAGAGGAAGAGATAGCAGAGCTGGATAGAAAAGTCTGCTTGGGGAAAAGGGTGCAAGAGAAAGAGTGCAAAGAAAGGTGGTTTTTATTTTAAGGGGCCTGAAATGTCAGTAGATCCAGATTTCAGTTACCTTTAATCTACCTTGTGCATGTGTCACATAAAACAAAGGCAGAGCCATGTGCTGTATCTCCAATATCACCTCCATTAATGACTACTGCATAATGAATCTAGCTTCCAGGAGGAGGAGACTATTGGTAGTACCGGACTGTGACAAATTCTAATGCAGCTTGGTAGCAGTGTTTGCCTGCAGCCTGTTCCGGCCCGACTACCCGAGACTGGATGACTCATTTCATATCTGAGCTCCAGCTGAGAAGTGATCTGAGATCGGGAGATTCAAATTCCAGACTGAGTGATGAGTCACCATGGTCCTTCAGGGAGGAAAGCAGTGGCTGTCCGGCTTCTGTGATTTCTATTCTGTACTCGTCTCTTTTTTTGGCCTGATGTGACACTAATTTTTGGAAGCCACAACGTTCAGAACTAAAGCCAGGTTTCAAAGACCCTAAACTTCAAGGCAGTTCTGATCTGCGGTCTTCATTTGGCCAAGTATTAAGACCAGGGTCATTTGCAAAATTCAGATTCCCTAGGGTCAGGTTTTTTCAAACACATGGCCCCCTCCCTGTTTCCAAAATTCAGTGCTGTTCAAATCTGCTGTTTTGGTTTGGATCTCTCTCTCTTTCTAGAGCAGTGAGTCCCAAACTAGGGCCACCGCTTGTTCAGGGAAAGCCCCTGGCGGGCCGGGCCGGTTTGTTCACCTGCCGCGTCCGCAGGTTCGGCCGATCGCGGCTCCCACTGGCCGTGGTTCGCTGCTCCAGGCCAATGGGGACTGCAGGAAGTGGCGCGGGCCGAGGGACGTGCTGGCCGCCCTTGCTGCAGCCCCCATTGGCCTGGAGCAGTGAACCGCGGCCAGTGGGAGCCGCGATCGGCCGAACCTGCGGATGCGGCAGGTAAACAAACCGGCTCGGCCCACCAGGGGCTTTCCCTCAACAAGCAGCGGCCCTAGTTTGAGAACCACTGCTCTAGCACATTTATTCCTGTTAGCCCTGCAGAGCTAATACAACTAGGGGAGAGAAAGTTGGATTCTGTGCTGTCTCATGCATCATCAGCGGAACTGTCAACTGAACTCCCATGGAAGATGGCAGAATCTTTGTTACAGGCGATGGTATAAGGGGCAGAAGAGCCTGGCTGGATTTTTGGAGCCCTGGTGCTGTTGGTGATACTGGCCACTGGAAAATCCTTGTAAACTGAGCTAAAATGTGAGACTGAATGTGGACTCCCACAATGCTATTTTTCAAAGAGCTACTTTTCAAAATGAACCTTTAAAGCGAATGCTGCCTACCAAAGAAATCATTTGAACTGGGGCTAAATTGTTCCCTTTCACAGGTGAAATGTTTTTAGATACATACAATGGAAAAACATACAATATTATTAAACCCTGGGAGAAGCAGCTCCAGGCTGTGCTCAGTTTCTAAGCCTTGGAACCTCACCCAAAGAGCCTGTTGTAATTAAACTAGCATAGGGTGGGCTCGCCAGAGAAACCTGAATGCCCAATTCCCATCAGAAATTAATGGCAGCTTTGAAAATTCTACCTTCAGCATGTATACGCACAGGCATGTGTGCATATATACATGCTCACACATGCCCATAAGCAGTGCCCAACCACTTGGCCTGTTTCCAGAGTTTGGACACTAGCATCGCTATGAAACAGATGTCAGCTGGCAGAGCATGCTGGGAACTGGAATGTAGAGGGTATTGGTAACACCAGCAAGCATCCCAATTTGGTTGATGGACAAAACCCACATTGCAACCTCATTTAATTAATCATCCCAGATATAGAGCCCATCACCCTACAGAGCCAAAACAATAATGGTTGTTTGGTAGCCCCATGCAAAGCGAATGAGAAGGCTCCGGTCCAATTCCTCGCAGACTGCTGTCCACCATATCAAGTATCAGAGGGGTAGCCGTGTTAGTCTGGATCTGTAAAAAGCAACAGAGAGTCCTGTGGCACCTTTAAGACTAACAGATGTATTGGAGCATAAGCTTTCGTGAGTGCTCCATGCGTCTGACGAAGTGGGTATTCACCCACGAAAGCTTATGCTCCAATACATCTGTTTGTCTTAAAGGTGCCACAGGACTCTCAGTCACCATATCAAAGATGCCAACATGATTGGTGCCCTTTATTGGTTGTTGCAGCAGAAGGTCAAGGACTGAATGGGCCATGGATGATGAACTCCCCTTTCACCCGAGAGAGAGTCCCACCAATGCAAGGTTAAGAACAGGCACAGTGCAGAGGGCAGTGATGCAAGCTTCCCCACTGGAGGCCTTCATCTCCAAAGCTGTCAGGCTGGTACCTTTCACCGCCATTGTAAAAAACAATGTTAAAAAAATAACCCCGCCCCAGATTTCCCATTCATTACAGTCTCACTATGGGAGAGAATTATTTTAATGGGTGAGGTGATAATACTCAGGAACATGCTACTTACAATGAGTCGCCGTTTGCCTTCAAAAAAATCCAGGAGGTTTGTCACCGATTTCCTGGAGGGCTGAACGAAAGGCTTTGTGTTTGGCTTCAGGTGGCCCTCGTTCTCAGTCCTGCTCCCCTTCTTGTTCTTCTTGCTGCGGTCTTTGTCCTGCTTGGTCTTCTTCTCAGCTTTGTCCTTCTTGGCCTGCTTCTCGCTCTTCTGCAGCTTATCGGGTCTCTCCTTCTTCTTCTTCTTCTCAGGCTTGTCTGGTCGGTCGTGCTTCTTTGGCTCTTTCCCTTTCTTCGGCGGGACATTCCCTGCTGCGATCTCTTGCTCCAAGTGGGGGACAGCAGGCCTGCTCGGGTCATATTTATCCTCGTATTCATTGCTCAGGATCTTTTCCTGGGTTCTCTTTTTAGGTGGCTTGGCTTTGGCTGGTTTGTGTTGGCCTGGTGTGACACTGGGATCCCGGTGTATATAGTCCTTCCGGTCTGTACGGTTGTCTCTAAATCTACCTGCGTTTGCCCTCGTGTAGTGCTCTGAGGCGGCCGGGGGAGCCTCTGTGTAGCTGTCGTAGCTGGCAACTTTGCCAGGTTTCCGGGTGGCTACTAGGTGTCTCTCCGGGTGACCATGCTGCCTGTCTCTGCGGTTCTCATTCCACACAGGGGAGTAGAAATCATCAGTGGCTGTTCCCCGCGGGGCAGTTGCCTCGGGTGCTGTGGGCAGCCTATCATAGTCGGAAGTGGTGTGTGACTTTGTGGTCCAAGTTCTCTGAGTGGTTGGAAGGGGTGTGGCTGTGGTGATAGGTCTGCTCGGCATCATCACTGTGCGGGTGGTTGCCTGGGTAGTGGTGGTTGTGGGAGGGAGGGTGCTGCCCCTCGTTGTAGGGGGAGGAGGAGCCACTGTGGTCGTGATTAGTTTCCTCACTGTTTTGCTCCTTGTTGGCTGAGCATTGCTTCTCCTTGGCTCCTCCTTCCTTACCGACAGCTGGACTTGTCCACCACTTGATGTAGGTCTGGTGCTGCCACCATTGTTACTTTCCTCCACCACTTGGCCCTCCACCCCGACAGCTTTGCATTTCTGGATGAAACCCTTTTGCCTCATCTTCTCGATTTTCCTGATGGGGCTCTGGTCGATGACTTCGTACATGGCCTCTAGCCTTACAGGATAAGGGTACCTTTCCTCCACCTGTAGGGTCTTCTTCAGCAGCACCATGCCAAATTTCCCCTTCTCCAGTTTCAGAAAGCTCATGAGCTTAGGGATGAGGCTGGGATCTAGAGGCTGCTCCAGGATTTTCCCTTCGCTGGTTATCCTCCTGACTTTCCCTCCTTCCTCCCCTTCCTCATGGAACAACACAATCTGCTGGATGTGCCTCTCGGCCAGTTCGCAGTAGACATCGCTCTTAAGCAGGCTCATCATGAGCCGGTAGTAGCCTTCAGAGGCATGAGGGGCAGAGATGACCCAGACTCTGTTCTTGCCGGCAAAGCTGGCCAGGACATTGGGAGAACTGGACCCTGAAGGGAAACGTACAATCCGTGACCGAGACACAGCAGATTTCCCCTCGTCCTTGATCATCTCAGGCTGGGGATGTTTGGCCGCAGTGGTGTGTCTCTGCGTCTGCCTTACTCTGGCTCTGACTCTCCTGGCCTGGGCCGGCACTTCATCTCGCAGCAGGTCAGGTTGTACATTTTTTGATGCTGGAGTATCCCTCTTGGCAACAGGACGTTGGAGATTCCCCATTGAAGGCGTCCAACTCCTCTGGGATGCCTCCGACCTTCTCAGGAAGGACAGCGATCCATTGCTAGCCCTATGAGAGAGAGGCAAGTAACTAATTCCATGGCTCCCTCTGTCTGCTAGCCTCACGGTCTTCTCTGAGTCACATGCTAGCCATGTTGCCCACAGCATGGCTAAACTCAGAATGAGTGTCCGGTTCATTGTGCGATCCACTTCAAAAGAAATGAGGAGAAAAGTTAAATGTTAATAGTAGAATTTTAGATATAGACATAGACAGATAGATCTTGCACTTTCTTAGTGACCAGAGAGCAACACATACACTGTGAAGTTTCAGTTATATAAAGTACTAAATACAACTTAGTCCTGTCATGGTATTTCTATAAAAACTTTGGAGGCTATTTCTAGAAAAGCACAGAGTAGATTAATTTAGGCCAAAAATGAGATAATCAGTCTATAACATGAATCTATTTATCTATCTATCCAAATAAGTAAAAAAATACAATAATTATGTTTACATCACACACACACACACACATACACACACACACACACACACTGGCTCACAGAGGTGGTAAGCCAAGAGTTTGTTTTTAACTTAAACCTTACCCTCTCAGGAACGTTTCTGTTCAAGATACGTGTATCCCAGCCCTTTCTTTAGAGGGAGAGCAATGCCATGGAGTTTTGCTGCAGCTCACTGGTTTTTATGTAACAAAACAGACTCCAGAGAATGTCCGGTTCACTGTGGAGCTTTTACTTTTTTGTTTTTCTTCACCTTCTTGACAAGTGGGATGAAGCGAAAGGAAATTTCCTTTGTGATCTTTGCTGCTCCATTTATCTGCAGGTCTGTCTTGTTTCTGTATCAGTCACACACACAGAGAGACACATTTCATCTAATAAAAGTGAACTCTCAGCTGTTTCTGAATCTCTCTCTCTCTTTTAAAGTTCCATGATCCTTCTAATCACTCTTTTCCTCCTCACTCTAGTTTAGCTCCTTTGTTTCCAGAGAGAAAAAGCCCTGGGATTAATATATTTTCCAGGCTGAAGCAAAACACAGGAATGCGATGTTGAGAAAAGAAGCCCTCTTTAGCCTGCTCTTTATCTCCCCACTTTTTTTCCCAATATTTTCTTTTTCTTCTTCTTCCTTTTTGCTAGATGTGATCCCAGAAATGTCAGGATAACCTCATCCCTGCTCTAAACCAAACTCAAACAGCAGCCACCACTGGAAATGAGGGAAACTTCACTAAGAATTTAACAGATCAGCAGAACACCGCCTCCTTCCCACTTCAACTCACTGAGGGAGGGCGGAGGAAATTTCTTAGGGGGTTGAAACGTTTCACATCATCATCATAAATCACTTTAGAAAAGGATGACTGCGACCTTAACTCTTTAACCACCTCAAGCTCTCATACTGGCTTGACCTTCCCCCCTAGCCCTCCCTTCCTTGTCTTCTTTTCTCATTCCACTAAACTGACACTATCAAGTTAAAAATTACATGCTTAAGAAACTCATTTCCTTACTTGTGTTAATAACAGCACATTAGATAGTTAAAAGCTGAGAGAGTTTTTCTTAAAACCTGATTTCTTCCCCCCATTTTTACTGTTCGTTTATTTTCTATATTTCAATCCGGAAAATAAAGAGACCAGTCAATTTCACCTTAGTTTCTAGTCAATTTCTCTTTTATATTCTCATACACAACTGCTGTAGTCTTTAATTTGCAAACAACCAAGGGGTCAGTTGATTTTTAAAAACTGGATCAACAAATTTAAATACATATTTATATTAATTTTGATTCATAGAAGTGTGCATTATGCAAGTCAAAAACAAAAAGATGCAAACTTGCAGAGAGAGCTGTGCAAAGACCAGATCTCCAGCTGGTGTAAATTGGTGTAGATCTATTGACTGCAGATCCTCAGCTGGTGTAAACTGGCATAGCTCCATTGCAAACAGACATAGTAAGCTGATTTATACCAGCTGAAGATTCGGTCCACAGACTCTTGATTAATACCCAAGAGGTGGTAAAACATCACATATTGGTAATTGATATACAACACTGAAAAGTACTAGAATGGAAACATTGCTATTGCTCTTTGATTTGGAAAAGATGATGATCATCATCATCATAATTCCTATTTACAAAGCCTAGTTTTATTTACAAATCCTAGATTAAATGTTTGATCAAATTTAAGTGGCCTTTTAAAAAAACGTAACACCCTACACTTTCCCCCTCTGTTTCAAAGTATTTGCATATTCATTCTCTCTCTGTCTCTGCTTTGCTTTGTTTTTGTTTTAAGTTGGCAAGTGGTATGGAAAACATTGCTGGTGTTTTTATTTTATGCTCATATGGGTGCAATGTTACATTTCTGTGGTTCATGGGTTGCTCTTGATGTAGGGCTGGATCCTGCAATGTGCCATTAATCTCTTAATAGGAGTGGAGAGCATTCACCCCCAACCCCCTCCAGGATCAGGCTTAATAAGAGAAGCTCATTGCAAAGCAATGTGTTGGAGACAAATAACAATGGCTGGACCAGTGCCCCTGGTGTGTTGTTCCCTGGCTAGCTGGAGTTGGGAGGGCTGTGTCTCTCCACAGAGCTCCCAACTCTGGCACAGTGAGATGTCAAGGGTTTTTGATGAGCTCAGAAGAGCTGCCTTTCTAGACTTCCTCAGCCAAGGAGAAGCCACCATGCTTGGCACAGGGTCATGATGTAGATCTGTTGGTGCAGATCTATTGACTGCAGTAGTTAGGGATTGTCCAACTGTATATTCTATTACACTAATATGCTGAGACATTTGTAGAAATGTGATTTACTCCCACAATATTCTGATAAAAAATTAGCACTATGCAAAATCAGTGTAGCCCAGTTCAAAACTTGGTTAACTGATAGATCTCAAAAAGTAATTGTAAATGGGAAGTAATCATCCAGCAGGGGTGTTTCTAATGGAGTCCTTCAGGGACCTGTCCTTGACCCAATCCTTTTCAATATCTTTATCAGTACTGTAAAATTTGCAGATGACAGATATTGGTGGAGATATAAATAATGATGGGCATAGATCAGCTAAACAGGCTGATTTGGGTCACTTGTTAAGGTGGGCTCATTTGAACAGTATATGTTTCAAAAGAGCCAAATGCAGGGTTGTGCATCTAGGAACAAAGAATGTAAGACACATTTATAGGATGGAGGACTGTATCCTGGAAAGCAGTGACTCTGAAAAGGATTTAGCAGTCATGATTCATAACCAAATGAACATGAGCTTCCTATGTGATGCAGTAGTTAAGAGGGTGAATGTGATCTGTGGCTGTATAAGCAAGGGAATATCAAGTATGATTAAGAAGGTAATATTACCTCTGTATGCAGCATTAGTGAGGCCATTACTGGAATACTGTGTCCAGTTTTGGCATCCACACTTCAAAAAGGATGTTGGAAAATTGGAAAGGGTTCAGAAAATAGCTACTAGAATGATTAGAGGTCTGGAAAATATGCCTTATAGTGAGAAACTAAAGCAACTCAATCTATTTAGTTTATCTAAGAGATGCTTAAGACGTGGTTTGATCATAGTCTATAAGTACCTCCATGAGGAAGAGATTTCTGAAAGTAGACAATTCTTTAATCTAGCAGAAAAAGGCATTATGAGAGGCAGTGGTTGGAAGATGGAGCTAGACAAATTCAGACTAGAGATAAGGTGCACACTTTTAACAGGGAGGGTAATTAACTATTGGAACAAATTACCTAGAGAGGTGGTGGATTCTCCATCACTGGAAGTCTAAGTCAAGAATGCTCTAACTCAACAGATATTATGGGCCTGATGCAGAAATTTTGGGTGAGGTTGTATGCTCTGTGTTATGGAGAAGGCCAGATTAGATCATAATGGTCCTTTCTGGCCTTGAAATCTATGAATGGATGGATGAACTGTTTGGCTAAACTAAGGAGCTGCCTCAAAACGTCTAAAAAATGGATGGAGATTCAGAAAAGTTTAGTTAAACACTGCCCAGTAGTTTTCACGTCCACGTGGCCCTGTGTATTATCTGGAAGTGACCAGGACTGGAGATGCCATCTTATAGCAAAAAATGGCTGCTCTTAAGGTATTTTCAGCTCTGCTGGGAGCAGGAAGTGCTGGACACCTTTTGGGAAAGTCCCTTCTTGCCAAGATTTGCCATCAAAGGCCAGCCATTAGAACAGAACCTTTGAAACGTACTGAAATTTGCCTTTCCCTAGAGACCTCCCCTCTGCTCATGATCTGGTGAGACAGCTGCTCTCATTGAAGAAGCTGTCAGTATTAGGCCCAGGGTGATATTTTTAGGAGTCAGAAGCTGAACATTCTCAGCAGGGACCCTACTGTGGATTTTGGAACAGGGGTGGTCAGGATGAGCCCAAACTGGAATGCTTTCTGAGTGTGATGAGGTGTCCATGGCCCTGCTGGAGGCCCTATGGTCCTATCACATCCTGCCCCAGGAAGGAGCAGTGAAGGTGGGTTTTTCAGGCCTGCCTAGAAAGGCTACACAGAAGCATCCAGGCTGAGCTAAAAGGAGCTGCAGGGCCTTAGCAGGGCAGTTCCTGGATGGGGCCAGAGGTGCAAGAAAGGGGGCTCTACTCTGGACAGGGGTGTGAGGAAGGGAGCTTTGCTCTGGCCAGATGAGCTCGACGGGCTGCATTTACTGGACAAGGGAGATAGAGAGGACCTGAGAACTGTAACCCTAAAGTAACGGACGGAGGTAAAGGGAACCTGTGAGAAGAGGCCTAAAGAAGTAGCAGCAACTAACTGAAGAGAGCAGTATGTGACTGCTGTTTATAGGGTCCCTGAGTTGGGACCGGAGTAGTGGGCAGGCCTGGGTCCCACCACCAGTGACTGGCAAAGTGGCCTAAGCCCCAGGAAGGGGACAAGGGTCCTTTAGAAGCCTGAGCGAAGGGCTGGATTTAAAGTGCCCAGAGATAGGGCTGAAGATTCTGGTGAGGGCAGACAGCTTGTTGAACTCATTGCTGCCCGGGAAGGGGTTTATTCTGACTGTATGACTTGCCTGGCGGGTTGAGCCACTGAAGACCTGCTAAGCAAGGTCAGCAACCTACAGGTGCCAGGAGCAGGAAAAAGAGTGCAGTACCTCACCCAGCCACTGTGAGGCACTCAGGAGGTGAGTGCCCCCTGTTACACTGGGCATGAGCAAATCTCGCCTGGACCAAACCTTCCTGTGATACAAGAAAAGGATGTAACAAAAGTTGAAGAACAGGTAGGATGAGGTATTCCCTCAGGAAACTTGGGTCAGTCCCGTGGAGGGCTTTGGTGATGAAGACTGAAACTTCAAATTTGACCTGGTATTCCATGGGGAGCTGGTGAAGAGGACAGGGCACTGGGGTGATGGGCACTCAGGGGGCTGTGTTGCTGTGCCAATAAGCTTCACGGTTCAGAACCAGTTGTAGTTTTAAGGTCAACGGTTTCATAGCTAGGTTCAGAAAATGACATTCCGGCCTAGTGGTTACAGACACATGGATCACCATGGTTAAGCCACCATGATCACCCCAACAGGATGGGGCATAGCCTTCTTGTCAGCCATAGTCCGAAAAGGGTGCTTTTCATGTACCCAGAAGCGGTGCAGAGTCCAGGGTGCACTGCCTTAACAATATGAGGGCGGATGCCCCACCCACAGAGGGTGATGCTGTGGCACTGGTGAGTTCTCTTAGGCTCTTTTACCTTTTCAGTACTTCCTAGGTTGTATTTCCCTAACCTTTTCTCATTTTTGTCGTTCTCCCTTTCAGAGTTAGAGCCACTTTGCTGTAGCAGGTGTCTAGCCTCATACGCTTCAAGTACATGCATACTGAAATAAAATTATACAATAACAATGAATACAAAGATTTCAAGTTTCTGTAGCACATTTGTCCACAAGGATCTTAAAGTGGATTACAAATTATGGGCCTGACCGGCAAACACTTACTGCAGAGAAGCACTTACTATTTGAAGTCAATAGTCACGGCAGTAAGCCTATGCTCAGTAATGTTTGTAGGGTCAGAGCCTAAGAACTGAGAGCTTGATCCACAGTGAATGAGAATCTTTCCATTGAGGTCAGTGGGATTTGGATCAGGCCCAGAATGAGTATATCCACCTGTGGAGCAATGTGCAGGGCAGCTAAAAATACTGGCTTCTTAACATTACCCCCCGAGCTCCATTCCTCTAGCAGTAGGGCCATCTAGAGTATTGTTGTCAATGGGTCCCTTCATGTGTGAAAATGCTTCTGTATGGAGTTGGGGGAGTGATGCTGCTTAGACTCAGATACCTTCCCTGTGATGGAGTCTGAGCATTTATAGTGGGTTTTCTGCACTCTCTATTCATGGAGAAAATTTGGAGGGATAATCAGGCCATATAAATGTATTTATATAGGAATCTCTTTCCCCGTGAGTGAAACGGAGCCACTGCTGTTAAACAACAACTCTGCACAAAGATTCAGGGAAATTAATGCTTTATCCACTTGAACTACAGGGGGCAATTTTAGGAAGGCAGTATGCAATTACCCTATCTGTAACACTTACAATATTTGACAAATTCCAAAAATGCAGATCATCCCCACAAAGGGTGAGTTCAGATCGGTTGCAGAATAATAATAATTTTGCTATGCTTTACTTTAAATGCCTGAATTAAAAACCATGGTTTCAAGTTGTTGCCAAGAAAGCTAATGGCATAGTGGGCTGCATTAGTAGGAGCATGGCCAGCAGATCGAGGGAAGTGATTATTCCCCTCTATTCAGCACTGGTGAGGTCACAGCTGGAATATTGCGTCCAGTTTTGGGCCCCCCACTACAGAAAGAATGTGGACAAATTGGAGAGAGTCCAGCGGAGGGCAACTAAAATGATCAGGGGGCTGGGGCACATGACTTACGAGGAGAGGCTGAGGGAACTGGGCTTGTTAAGTCTGCAGAAGAGAAGAGTGAGGGGGGATTTGATAGCAGCCTTCAACTACCTGAAGGGGGGTTCCAAAGAGGATGGAGCTCGGCTGTTCTCAGTGGTGGCAGATAACAGAACAAGGAGCAATAGTCTCAAGTTGCAGTGGGGGAGGTCTAGGTTGGATGTTAGGAAACACTATTTCACTAGGAGGGTGGTGAAGCACTGAAATGGGTTACCTACGGAGGTGGTGGAATCTCCATCCTTGGAGGTTTTTAAGGTCAGGCTTGACAAAGCCCTGGCTGGGATGATTTAGTTGGTTTTGGTCCTGCTTTGAGCAGGGGATTGGACTAGATGACCTCCTGAGATCTCTTCCAACCCTGATCTTCTATGATTCTAACATGATATGACAAAGAAAATATTGCATGGCTAGTTTGACATTAAAATAAAAAAAGAATCTTTGATAAATATGATGGTCTGTGCTGGGCCTTCAGTTGTTAAGTCAAACTCTCCCCTGAAGTCCATGGGGAACTCAGCATAAAAACTGATGGCATTGATGCCGACATCTTTTTTTTTAGAAAAAATAATCCACGTCTTGGCAATGTTGTAGCCAAAAGCTCCAGGCTTTAATTTGGATGCAATGAGATTTCAGTGTTTGGGTATTTTTTTGGGCCTGTGTTGGTGCTGTCCCTGAACTCAGCACCTCGCCCTGTCAGGTTTACAACACTTCCTCTTGAGAGTGAAGCTGTCACATGGACACATCTCTTGTTCTGGGTCTGGCTAATATCTGGAATGGAGTCATCAGCCAGGGAGATCAAAACATAGTCTGGCCAGCACTTATATATCTTCTACCCCATATTGACTAGTGCGGTTGGAATTATCTATAAAAAAGATAAAGCTGAATGTATGCGAGTACATGTAGACAGTTAATGAATATAAAGATCATCATTTACGGGCACTTATGAATATGTAATATTGTTCCTAAGTTTGCTGGACCAAAAAAGTTGTTTTGTGCACTGGAAATGGCTTTTTCCTCTTTACACAGCTCTGAACAAATAACATTCATTCAATCAGGAAAAAATCTGGCCCTCCCTAGTCTTACCATTTAGGATACTCCAAATATGAATATAGGGCCAAATTATCTCAATTACACCAAGTATAGCCTCATTGAGAAGTCCTATTGTTTGCATCACTCAAGGTATTACAGCTGAGAAATGTCCCCGAAACCCATAAAATGCGGGTGGGTATCCTTTTTAAAGCAGTGTAATACACTGGCTGAGTGAATGTGATCATGTCTCCCTCAAGTGGCTCACCCCAGTGACAATAATGAGCCAGATTTCTCAAGTATGTCTGCTTGTGCAGTGGGAGGAGTTAGTTGCAGGTGACTGATGGTAGGGTGACCAGATGTCCCGATTTTACAGAGACAGTCCCGATATTCAGGGCTTTTTCTTATATAGGCGCTTATTACCCTCCACCCCTGTCCCGATTTTTCACATTTGCTATCTGGTCACCCTAACCGATGGCCCCAGTGCAGAGCTGCAAAGGAGCTCCATGCCCTTCCCTTTCCCCAACATGCTCTCTCCCTCCCCTTCCTCTGGTGGAGGGCAGGGGGGCAGTAACTGATGCAGGAGGTGACTATGCCATGCCAGTTTTCTCTTAGCAGAGAGTTCTCTTACACAAAGGAAATTCTCTGCTGATCATCTCCAGTCACTTTGTAGTACAAAATGGACTTAGACTGAAAGTTCCAGGCCAGAGCACAGCAGCTGCACAGAGCTGAAGCAATTCCTTTTAGCTCAAATGGCAGGAGCTTGAATTCTTGGTGCTAAGCTCCTGGGATTGGTCACCACTGACGACTGTGGTGTCTCAGTGTATGAAGTCATGGGTTACTACACTAGGAAGTGAAATAAACACAACACAAAAACCTCATTCATGTAACCGGCAAAAGTCTCCTCTCAGCTACTCTGGGAGAGCAGTTTCAATGGAATTCCACCAGGGTAAATAAGAGACAAATTTAGCCCACTGAGTCACAAATTGTTGATCCTCACTCACACTAATCTTGATTACTATTTCTGTGCCTCACCATGTATCCCAGGGTTACAGCGGTGCTGCTGGAGGTTCCATCTTTTCCCGGAGATGTAAGCCACAGCAGAGGAACCCTTGTGCTCACTAAAGATGCTGATACCACAGGGTTTGAGATTCAGCAAACTCTGCAAGCTATTTTGGGTTACCAGGCCTCGTGTCAACAGTTCCAGTTTGTCAACCTTCTTTGGCCTGTAATTTAAATCCATGTTGGTTTGGGATTTTTAAAAGCGTGGTTTGGTTGATCAAAAAAAGGGTATTTCAAGATAGAGGATTGCCTGTGTTATGTAGTAGGGACTGAAGAGACTTCCAAAGCAAGGCTGGCATGAGAAGGTGCCCCAGATGTAGTGCCTGCTTTTTCTTTGTATTTATTCCCCCCCCCCCCCTTTTTTTTTCCATTGGTTCTTCTCTCTCTGCTCCTTTTTTCAGTCTCTCCTAAACAGAACTCAAACCCAACATTATCTGAGTCAAACTGCTTGACCTATGCTATTTAAACTTGGTTCAAATTTAGGCACAGCAAATCAGGTTGGCCCCAGCCCTTGTTTAAAGCTCCCATGATATTCTTCACAGGAATAGAGGGGATTAGCCCCAGTGTCTTGGCTATATGCTGGTTTGGCTATGACTGAGTAGTGTTGATGTGAGCTGTTAATCAGCGGTCACACACCACCCCTCAGATATGGCTGAAGCTATTTCTGTACGTATCAGCTACGGAAAATACTTTGGGATCATGTGGAGATAATAATAGTTCCTAGTGCTTTTGACCAGGAGAGCTCAAAGGGTTTACAAAGGCGGGTGGTATCATTATCTCTATTTTACCACTGGGGAAACTGAGGCACAAAGAGGCAAAGTGACTTGCTCAAGGTCACCCATCAGGCCAGTGGCAGAGCTCAGAACAGAACCCTGATTTCCTGAGTCCAAGTCCAGTGTGTCTAACCAGCAGGTCTCAGGATCACACATCCTTCTCCCTGCCCCTCAAGACAAGCTATTCATGAGGGACACAATCTAAGAGGGTTGAGGTACTTTAATATATGAATTTCTATAGTACCCAAACTATTATTTTTTTAAAATTTTGTCTCAACATCTAATGTTTGGGCTTTCTAATGTCTGAATTTTTCAAACAACAACATTCTTTGAATGTGCTTCCCTTATTTACCCATCCTCCACTTTAATTACATGTTAGTAATTTTTTTTTGACTGGGAATTCATTATAATGTTCATAGAGGGCTTTGATGGTGAAATATGTAAAGTATTACTTGTATACAAAGATATTACACACACATGCTTGCCTCAAGATTCACTACTGATCCATGGACAACATTCAAACCCTTTTAGCGTCCTGATTCAGCAAAGCACTCAAGTTCCATTGACTTACAGTCAAGCATATATTTACAAGCTTTGCTGAATTGATGCCTAAGCTGAATGAGAACTAAGCAAATCCCTGTCTCCTTGTCAATTTAAGGCTTGAAACTTTAGCCAGTGTTATCATCTACAGATCTGAGGAGTGGGAGTAGGAAATAGTATTACATGCAGATAATAAATTGCTCTTTTGGTCAAACTGAGGCCCACAGAGTTTCAGTGAGAGGAAGTCTGTAGCAGGACTGGTAACTGAACTCAAATCGTCTGAGGTCTCAGCCTGTGCCTTAACCGCAAGACACGACTTCCTCAAAGATAAAAATCTCACTGAGAATTCATTCTAATAACAATAAGCAACATAAACTTTACAAAGTTTTGTAGACAGATTTTTTTCAAATAAATGTATGTTAAAGATGAATATTGCCAATATTGATTTTGCTCGCTTATCTTCATGGTTGAACAATCATATCATATGGAGAGAGATTGAAATCCTGGTCCTATTGATGTCAATAGGGTTAGGATCAGGATTTCACCTTGTGTGTATACATAATATTATATAATTAAGATTAACACTTTAGAGGGACTATATTTTTCCAAACCATAAAGAAAATGGGAAAGAAGAAAAAAAGAGAGAAAGAAGTAAGACAGAGAGACAGAGTTAAGATATTATGTAAGAGATCCCAGGTGAAATAATTGATCCAAGTTTTCATGTCTGGATGGTGTTACTTTTCTCATCACTATTATAGTAAGATTCTGCTTTCATCCACTAAGGGGAGGTGAGCTGGGATTTTTCCAGTAGCTATGGAACTTTTACCACACAAAATACCAGAGCTGTTAATGCTGCTTTTCTTAGGGAGTCAACAGGAGATGAGTCCAAATCCAGCCTCGATAGGTACAACTTAGCCAACTACGAAATAGGAAATTTAAGGAAAGAGAGTGGACTGCAGACCTCTGTCCAGAGAGAATAAGTTAGACTGAAGTATCAGAGAATATGGGAGAGCATAATCATTGAGCAAAATGACAGAATTTGGGCATGTTAAGTCTTGTGGGTGTCTAATGGTGGTTGTTAAGCTAAGGAAGTCTAGCTTATACCATTGGATGCATCACTTGTCAATTTGGCCCAATATGTGTGCCATCATCGGAACTGGATTAGACTAGTAGTTCATCTTATTTGGTATCCTATCTCTAACAGTGGCCAATATCAGATGGCTCAGGGCATGTCTACACTATGATAAAAAACTCCTGGCACTGAGTCTCAAAGTCTGGGTCAGCTGACTCGGGCTTGCAGGGCTTGGGGTGCAGAGCGAAAAATAGCAGTGTAGACATTTGGCTTCCGGCTGGAGCCTGGGTTCCAAGACCCTCCCACCTTGCAGGGTCTCAGAGCTAGGGTTTCAGCCCAAGCCTGAACATCTATATTGCAATTTTATAACTCCGCACCCCAAACTCTGCAAGCTCAAGTCAGGTGACCCAGGCCAGCCATGGCCAGGCCATGGGTCTTTTATTGCAGTGTAAATATACCCTCAGAGGACGGTCACAAAGCCCTACAGGAGGCAGTTATGGAATAACCTGCACACAGGGAATGTTCCTTGCAAACACCCCCATTAGTTACACAGTTTGGTTTATACCCTGAAGCATGAGGATATATACGCCTTCCAAAACTCTTGGAAATCCATCGTAACTTTGCATGATCCAAAACAAATGCCCAAATATCAATCTCCTTGAATTTCTTTTCCAGCGACTCCATTCTCCACCTCCTAACTGGTGGTACATGAGCTACACCTGGCAAAAAAAGGAAACGATATCTTAAATATTTCTTTTAACCATCTTAAGGATCAGATCCACTGCAATCAAGCTAAAGAAAATATTGAAGGTATGAGATTGCTTCCCATGCTGAGGACACAGTTTATTTTTATTTATTTATAATATGACATTTTTCTCACTTGTTTTGGAGGAGCAAATATAAAATCAAATATTTTATCAAGTATGGTTTTAATTCGAGAGTCGTTCTCTGAAAACACAGTTCTTCTAGCTAAAAGTGTAAATCCGTTCATAATAGATTGCAATAGATTGAAGACTTTCTACTTCAGATTAACAATTTCATATCCATTAGTTAATGTATGTCATTAACCTTGAAAATGATCTACAAATCTCTCTATTCTATTATTATTTATATTCCAATAGCACCGAGAGGCTACATCTATTGTGCACTGTTCATGCATCTAGCAAGAGACAGTCGCTGTTGCAAAGAACTAACAGTCTAAACAGACAAGACAGACAACGGGTGGGAGAAATGAAATACCCTCGTTCCCCTTTTACAGATGCAGGACTGAGACACAGCAGAATTAAACAACTTGCCCAATATCACACAGGATGTCTGTGGCAGAGCTAGGTCTATAGCATAGTCTAGTGCCTTAACCACAAAACCAGCCTTCCTCTTTCTCTGAAAGAGTATATACATTTTTCAGTCACACTTTATGTGAAGATTCCATTTATAAATAGTTCATAAAGGGTTAATAAATGATGAAAAATAAATGGTTACTCAATTTTCATACATGTTATAGAGGCCAATAGTTCCCTAGGTTACTTACAACCAAGCCTATAACTATCTATAATGTCTTTTACGCATGTGCTATTAATTGTTTATCAACCATTTATAAATGGAGCCTTAAAGTGTGACCAGTTTTTCTTCGTTATTTTTAATAGCTTCCAAAACAAGTTCTAAAGATGAAACACCCTTTATACAGATAGGGAAACTAAGTCACATAAAGGACAAATGGCTTTATCTCAGGCCATGCAGCAAGTCTAGAACAGAGTTGGGAACATAATTTAGGAGTCCTGACACTCAGTTTCTTTGTCCCCCTCAACAATATCAAAACCTTATCCAGAAAACACAAACACAACATAGATTACATGTTAACAAGGGGAACAAACTTACATTCTGATCCTGAACTGGGATCTCTAGTGCAGATACCCATGGCCATATAGAGTCTCACTGATATCAATGGGACGCTGCACAGGTGCAGGGATGCACATTAATGGATCTTAATTGAGGTTTGGAGTCTCTGTATCATGAATCTGGTTCTTTCTTGTCAGTTCTTGATAACGTGTCCTATTATATCCTCAGGCCTATTCCTAGTTCAGTGTCTATTGATCTGGTCTTTGCTAGCCCTAAATCCAGCCACTGGAAGTACATCACCATTTCTGATATAACCTCATGTTACTTATTAAGGATCTGGGTTTTTTTAAATGGAGGTTGATTTTTTACTTAATATAATAAGAATAAGAATTGTATTGTGGTGGTATCGAGGAGCTCATTGTGCTTGGTGTACAAACACAAATCAAAAAGCTTGCATGGAAGTATAAGACAAGGGACAACAGGTGGATACAGACAGACAGGGGAACTCAAGGAAACAATGAGACAATATGGCCAACGTGATAGGCAGCGGTCTCAGCACACCAGTGGCCTGATGTTGACAAGCTTTTTGGGGCATCACTGGAAAGGAGAGTTTTAAGAAGCAATTTGAAGGAGGATAATGAGGTATCTTTGTGGATGTTTTACAGGGAGCACCACCCAAGTGTGTGGGGTAGCATGGGAGAAAGCACAAAGGTTTGGTCAGAAGTCAACAACAAAAAGGAACAAAATGAGAGAGAGAGAGAGAGAGCGCGCAAACCCTCCATTGCTTATTTTTCTTTAAGGTTAGTTCTCAAAGTTTGATGTTAAAGAAGTATTACTTAATTGGTACAGTAGTGGCCAAAAATGTCTAACGTTTGTATGACTAATATCTGCATACCATCATGTACAGCAGAGAGTGGGCTATAAAATGACAAGAACTGATGGGAATGGAAAAAATAACAGCAGGTTGGAAGACAACCTGAGCTATTTATAGAGATGGACTTCACTTATTTTGAGAAGAGCAACACAAATGATTAAGGAGCTGGGGGACTGATTTATGAGGAGAGATTAAAGGAACTAAATACATTTAGCTTGGGCAAAAGACAACTAAGGGCTTGTCTACACTACCGCGGTAGTTCGAAGGCTGGCAATCGAACTTCCGGGTTCGATTTATCGCGTCTGGTGTGGACGCGATAATTCGAACCAGGAAGTGCTCGCCGTCGACTGCGGTACTCCACGTCAGCGAGAGGAGTACCGCGGAGTCGACGGGGGAGCCTGCCTGCCGTGTGTGGACCGCGTCTGAACCGCGGTAAATTCGAACTAAGGTATGTCGACTTCAGCTACGTTATTCACGTAGCTGAAGTTGCGTACCTTAGATCGAATTGGGGTGTTAGTGTAGACCAGGTCTAAGAGGGAGATGTAGTCTCAAAGCCAAAGAGGTAGAGGAATTTTTATAGGAATTTTAAGGGGTAATGGGATCAGATTGAACAAAGATAAATTTAGGCTGACTGTTCTGAGATCTTTCCTAGTAATGAGATGTGTTAAACCTGCGCAGAAGCATCCCAAGGGAAATGATGGAATTCCTTTTGTCTGAATCATTTAAAAATGGACTGGGCAGAGCACTAGAGGATATCGTGTTGGTGGGGGAATGCGGACTAAATGACCTAACAGGGCCTTTTCCATCTGTAACATCCATGATTCTCTTATTTCATTCCTTAAAGTATCAAATACAGACATTCCACACAGAGCTTAGAAGGAAGAAATGAAAATAGACCCACGCTGTTGAAAGTGTGTTTCTACTCTAAGTAAAATATGATCCCTTTTTTACTCAAGAGATCTGCTCCCTGTAAGAATCAGAGTTAGAGCTGCTGATTGTCATGACTAAAATACATTATTCTTTCCTCCTGGTTGCCCCGCAGAGCTAGCTCAACCCCAAGAGATCGAGCTGGATTCTACTTTCACTCATGCATCATGAACTGATTTGTTAACTAAACTACTAATGCAATCTTGAAATGTCCCCCCTCCCCAAAAACCATTTAATCTGCCAACCCCATTGTTTCCCATGAGGCACCACAGCATCAGACAGACTCAGAAGACAATTGGTAGTTATAAAGTAGAGCCAAATCTGGCCTATAGGGTCTGTAGTTCTGTTGTTGGTACTGTGTGAGATGGAAGGACACCAGCTTGACTCTCAGATCCCAGGGTGATGTTGCAGGGCTGGCAGTTAGAAAAACAGCTTTTTACTTTTAAAATGAGCACATTTTGATCTGGAGTCATTGAGACATGATAAACATGGGATCTGTTTTTACAAAATCACTGTGAGTGTAACTGCACTAACATAGACCCCAACTGGGACCAACAGGACTAATCAGGTGCTATAAATTAGGCACATGCCAGAATACCTTGCCAAATCACGGCCATAATCTGAAATATAAAACCTAAGTGTGGATACAACCTCAGAGTCATTGCCACAATTCTCATTTAGATGAAGGTACCCACCTTAAAGCCATTTCACACTGCCAGAGCAGTATGGAGTGGCCTTGGACTAAAAGAATATCAGGCCTTTTGTGTATAGAATCCTCCAGTTCCAGAATTCATCTATTCTCCGAGCACACATTCCAGCCAAATATTTATAATGTCAAATACAAATAGGAGGATTCTCAGCTACTCTGTTTAGCTTGTGAATAGTCCTTTCTAGTTCATTTATCCTTTGGCTGAGTTTCTACCATGTCTTCTTCCATCAAATTCAACAGAAAATGCTCTCAAGTCCATTTATACTTAAGTTAAATAATCTTTAAAAAAAAAGGTAGAAAGCTTGAACTCAAACCAGTTTAAGTGAACATGAGTGGTTGCATCTGAAGAAGTGAGGTTTTTTACCTACGAAAGCTTATGCCCAAATAAATCTGTTAGTCTTTAAGGTGCCACCGGGCTCCTTGTTGTTTTTGTGGATACAGACTAACACGGCTACTCCCTGATTCTTGACATGAGTGGACAAAAGCTTGACATAGTATAATATATAACAACTGTAACTTGTTACTAAAGATTACATTTTCATTAAACCGAAACATAACTGTTTTGCAACGCCATCTAGTGACACATGTGGATGCCTATCAAAATCCAACTTTCAAAGCCTTCCCAATAACTATTACATCACATTAAATCGAACTGCAAACAGATATGCAACAAAAATTCTCCTCTCACATGCACTGATTCAGCTGCATTGACAGTTACACCAATGAACATGAGAGGAGAATTTGGTCCATAATTTACTTTATACTATCTATGTCGTTTGTTCAATTTTTTTGTTCTTCACTTAGATTCTACAGTGAAATTAGGCTGGTCAATTTCCTTATCCATTTCCTGGCAGTTTCAATATCTGACTTCCATGATTAACCCCTCTCCCTGTTTGAGATTTCAATACTATAGGGGAATGTTCAGATTTTTTAAAAAAGTATTTCATTGACAGTAAAATAACATGAAAATATTTCTATTCGGATCCCCAACCAAGGTTAGGGTATCAATTATATCAATATTCTCCCTTTACGGTAAAATTAAAATACGCTTCCACTGGAAAAAATAATAAAATTTTTTAAATAATAATAAAAAACCTTCCCTACCCAAAGCCATGTTAAAATAAGGGCCTACTTAAACAGTTGCTCAGAGATACTGCTGCCATTTGACAAGCCTAATGCAAAACAAACATCTGAGTTACATAAACCACTGGGGAATAAAAGGGATCGGGGGTGAGGTAGACTGACAGAAAAGCCAATTGTTCCTCCTCCTATTTCTAGCTGCCCTGCCAGACACAAATCAGATACACCAGGCCTTTTGGTTTTTTAATATTTGGGAGTTTTGAACTATTGTTCTTTAAACTTTTCATTTTCTAGCACTGACACTTTTTTTTTCTGGAGTTGTACATTTTTTTAAAACAAAGCTAACGAAAACCGCATGTCTGAAAAAAATGTAGTATTTCTGAGCAGCGACAGCTACAAAGCCCTTCGTATCCTGCGGCAAGATTGTAACTTAACTCCCATCTCTTCCATATTCTACTCTATTTCCCCACTTCTCTATTGTCGTCTGTATCCTGGACACAAGATTTATTTTGCATGGATATAGTGGTCATCCCATCCCCCACTGCCCCTTCCAAAAGACTCAGGGTATTTTACAGAGCAAACATTTGTTGTTGTGGTTCTTTTAAGACAGCATCAAGCATAAATGCTGAAAACATTCCCTTAATCTGAAACAAACCTGGCTTTTCCAAATTCCAGTCATAAACTGGTTCTTCAGCTGTGGGACATAATTATTAAGGGATATGTTCTCCCATCAGCTCCACCCAAGGGGTTGACTCCAACAAAAGCTGCATGTGCTCATCTGAGGGAAGGATGTGCCCTACAACCTCTCACTCCAAATGACTGGAGCCCCCACAAGAAGTTAGCACATTCAGACCAGATGGATTCTCCATCACCAGCATTCTTTATATTGAGACAGAACGGCTTTCTAAAAGATGGTGCTCTGGCTCAAACAGAAGTGATGGGCTTGATGCAGAGATTACTGGGTGAGGTTCTGTGGCCTATATTGTGCAAGAGGTCAGATGATCAGAATGGTGTCTTCTGGCCTAAACATCTATTAATCTAATCTATGAAAATATCAGTACAGTAAATGACTCTGATACCAGGATCCCACAAACCCTTAGGCCTTGCTAACTGAAATATTCCACTGAAATCAATGGAATTACTTAGGACTGTAGGATGGGACCTTCAGTTATTTACCTGTTTATGAACAGTATGTGTGGATGCATGTGTAGCTTTGCACACGCGAGCGTTGGACCTGATCTTGCCGTTAACAACTGAACTGCTGTGCCCATGCAGAGCCAGTCAGTGGGGCTATGTGCCAATGCAGGGGTCTGCCCACACACTGTAAATTGCAGGATTGGACCTTCAAAGGACTCAGCCCGTTGAGTGCATTCAGTGCAGTGTTCGGATTTTTGGAAATTCCCAGTGGCTAGGACTAGAGCTGGTCGAACAACAGGGGTTTTTTTCATGGAAAATTTTTGTAAAAAATGTATTTGGTTTTTGGTCAACATTTTTCTAAATTTGACATTTTTTGACCTGCTCTATTCAGGGTAGAATATGGCCTATATTATTAGCAGTTTGGGACCATAAACCTTGTTTTTCTATTTCCCCTACAAGAAACCATAAATTCATCCATCACTAGCACATCCCAGCAATGATAATACTTAGCCACATCATGACATTTTCCATCAGAGATCTCAAGCACAATTTATACCTCACGACAAGCCCCATTACCTGCAGTTTACCAATAGAGAGAGGGGAGCACAGAGACATTCAGTGGCTTGATCTGTGTCTCTTTCTATTACCTTTGTGGGACTAGAACCCAGGATTTCCAGTCCCATTCCTGTGCTTTAGCCACCAGACACTATTCCACACCGGCAGCCTTAAAAGTGGATTCCACTTCGAATGATTCTTCTGGCAACCAAAATAAAATGCATTTTCAAAGAGCTATGCAGAAGGCAACAAAAAGCCTCAATAGGAATTCTGCAAATGTACAGTGGGATTTGCATGCATTCTTGACCACTATCTGTTGAAATACAGCCCTAAGGATATAACATAATTTCCTTCTTTTCCAATTTTAATGTGAATGGTTTACGAATGCACAAAGTCTCCAGTTAATAAAAACAGCCAACCTTAGGAAATTACATATTTTGTTCCATTTTAGATACAATTATTTCTAAAAATATATTATTTCTGCCACTGTTACTGGGTCTCCCACCATCTAGTTTGTGTTTTTCTGAGCAACCATTGCTAGGCCTCCCATTCATGCAGGCCTCTCTTCCCAACAGAATAAATACGACATTAGCTGCTAGATTTCTTATAGAAGAGACAGCAAAGGTCAGTCCCAAAATAACCTGCTCCCATTTAGCTGAGAGCACTACACAGAGGAACAATGACTATGGAAAGCTGATGTCAGGGACGGTTTGCAGAGTTCAGCAAAACTGGCAGGAAGCCACATGTGAAACGGAAAAACAAAGAGAGTGAAGCACTAAGAACACACTGAGAAGGCGATGGGGAGTGCAGAGGGCAAGCTTCAAAGCTAGTAAGAGCCACTTCTATGCTTGTACCAGCAGGGTAGGTTCAGGCAATGCTGTCAAGCCTGCAGCTGCTAGGGCCCACTGGCTCATGGGGTCCCACCCCCGCCAGAGATAGGCTGAAAAACTAGTGTGATGTTCACATTTCTTGCCCTAGTGCCACGTGGGGTGGAGAACAAGCTACTTTATGTTGGCTGACAGCTCAGGGTGGGGGAGGGAAGGATACTAACACAGCCCCCTTAGAGAATCAGAGCCTCTTCTCCTTAGTCATGGCTGGGGAGCATGCACCCTCCTAGTGTAGGAACAGGAACCCCATATCCACTGTAACTCTATGAACAGATACCCTACTCCTGATTAAGTTAACTATGCCTCCCCATGGGACTGAACCCCTGTCCATATCAACATACAATAGGAAATGGAAGCCTGGCACATTCCCTTGGTGACCCCATTGTTTCAAACAGCAGCGCCCTCATTTCACATACCAAGCACCTGTTGGGTTGGCCATTTAAAATGGGTTGGCCATTTAAAAGGAGGGGCTGCGGTTTTCAGGTTAACATGCAGCACAAACCCAACTAAACCCCCCCACACACACCCAATTCTCTGGGATGATCGCTTCACCCCTCCCCCCACCGCGTGGCTAACAGGCTTTGGGAGTACATCCAGGAGAGCTTCATTGAGATGTCCCTGGAGGATTTCCGCTCCATCCCCATACACATTAACAGACTTTTCCAGTAGCTGCACTGGCCGCAAATGCATCCCAAGTCTTCAGGGCAAATTAATCATTAAACACTCTTGCTTTTAAACCATGTATTATATTTACAAAGGTACACTCACCAGAGGTCCCTTCTCCGCCTTCTAGGTCTGGGAGCCCGCCTTCGGTGGGTTGGGAGGGTACTAGATTCAGGGTGAAAAACAGTTCCTGGCTGTCGGGGAAAACGGTTTCTCCGCTTGCTTGCTGTGCGCTATCTTCAACCTCCTCCTCCTCATCATCTTCCTCATCTCCAAAATCCGCATCCCTGTTGCGTGAGAATCCATTGACGGAGTCCACGCACAGGGCTGGGGTAGTTGTAGGGGCACCCCTTAGAATGGCATGCAGCTTATCATAGAAGCGGCATGACTGGGGCTCTGACCCGGAGCGGCCGTTTGCCTCTCTGGCTCTTTGGTAGGCTTGCCTGAGCTCCTTAACTTTCACGCAGCACTGCTGCGGGTCCCTGTTATAGCCTCTGTCCTTCATGCCCTTGGAGATTTTTTCAAATGTTTTGGCATTTCGTCTTTTGGAACGGAGTTCTGATAGCACGGATTCCTCTCCCCCTACAGCGATCAGATCCAGTACTTCCCGTTTGGTCCATGCTGGAGCTCTTTTGCGATTCTGGGACTCCATGATCACCTGTGCTGATGAGATCTGCATGGTCACCTCTGAGCTCGCCACGCTGACCAAACAGGAAATGAAATTCAAAAGTTTGCAGGCCTTTTCTGTCTACCTGGCCAGTGCATCTGAGTTGAGAGTGCTGTCGAGAGCGGTCACAATGGAGCACTCTGGGATAGCTCCCGGAGGCCAATACCATCAAATTACGTCCACACTACCCCAAAT
Source organism: Terrapene triunguis (assembly GCF_002925995.2). Classification (NCBI taxonomy): domain Eukaryota; kingdom Metazoa; phylum Chordata; order Testudines; family Emydidae; genus Terrapene; species Terrapene triunguis. The sequence goes on along the minus strand of NW_020664738.1, from coordinate 87,745 downwards.
TCGACCCAGAAAGGTCGATTTCAGCGCTAATCCCCTCGTCGGGGAGGAGTACAGAAATCAATTTTAAGAGCCCTTTAAGTCGACAAAAATGGCTTCGTTGTGTTGACGGGTGCAGGGTTAAATCGATGTAACGCTGCTAAATTCGACCTAAACTTGTAGTGTAAACCAGGGCATAGTGGCAACAATCCACCCACAGCACCTTCAGCCACAGCACCACCAACCTTCCTGAGATTTCTGACAGTCCTGAGGGCATGAATAGTCTGAGCCTCAGGGTCAAAAGCCTGAGCCTCACCTGCTGGCAGAGTATACGATTTGGGGGAAAGAAGGAAAGATTTGCACACTGGATCATTGGCTCAATCCAGGGGTCTCAGAGGAAGCCCCAGTCTTGCTTGACCCAGCCTTGCAAATTGGGTTAATACAAAAAGCTTGTGCACATTTTTCTCATTTGTTCCCTACACAGAAACCTTGGCTGTATTAAAACCAATGATTACAATCAATGGCCAAGTTTACAAAAAGGCTAGTGATTCTGGGTGCCTCAAAAATTCGGGTGAATGTAATTGCCCAACTTGAAATGCCTTAAAAGGAGCCTGATTTGCTAAGAGAGAGTGGGTGGGGGTGTGGCCAGCACTTTCTGAAAAATCAGGGCTCCTTAAGGCATCTTAGACTGGCCACCCAAAATTGCCAGTGGCGTTTGAAAATCTTGGCCAATGGGCTTGAAAGACTTGCAAGCTGGTGTATGGGTGCAGTAAGTCACAGGAGGATATGCTTATTTAGCAGGTCTGCAAGCAGCTATCTCAATGTTCTAAGCCATTCCCAACAGCTGCTTAATGGGGGGTCAGTGGCCTCAGCTTTTGTCCTCTTAAAATCTGAGGCCCTTTGCAGCAGGACCTTCCTCTGCCCCACATGTGACATGCCCCTCCCCTCACAATCCTTACCCAGCCAGATCCCCGTTCCTCAGCTACTGTGTAGAAAAATCACCCTGGTTTTCATTTGAACTGATACCAGAAAGCATTTTCTTAAACCCGTAGATCCTGATTCTCCCCTGCCTTGCACCTTGCATGGTTATTTACACTTCTGCAAGGTGGGTCCAAGACACTACCACTCCGATCTGGTAACATGTTACACCAACCACACAGAGTACAAGGCAGTAGAGAATCTGGTCTATATAACTTCCAAATGGTGTATCACAAGCATTACCTTTCATTACCTTTCAATTACCTAATTGTCTGTTTGCGTGTGCTCTCCTGACAGATTGTTATAACTAGCAGTGGTCTCTCATTTCACACTTGGGATATGTCTACACTTCAAGCGAAGGTCTGATTGCAGAGCAGGCTGGCATACTTGCACCAGCTTTATCAAGCTAGCATGAGTAACAATAGTAGTGAATATGTGACAGCACAGATTTTAGAACAGGCTAGCAAGCCGAGTGTGTACCCAGGCTCCCTGGGGCAGGGCAGGGATCATCTTTTTGTTCTGTGTTGGTACAGCACATAGCACAATGGGGCCTAGATATCACGGCAATGCAAATAAATAATAATTAATAACTACAGTACTACCTTGAAGCCTGACTCATCTAACTTTACCTGCCAAAGTGCTTGTCCCACAACTGATACCAAATATGTTTTTACTTAGGAGAATGTAGTTGCCACTTCAACAGTTTTCCCTGGATACTGTTCAAATTTTACAGCTTGATTTAAATCACATGGATCAACACATATCTATGCTTTATCTGGCTACTCAATTACAATCGTGGATTTGACTCAGCCTGAATGTACATTGTTCTACCTTGTCATTAACTCATCTTTTCCATATTATCATAGTCTTTGTTTATCTGTTAAGGCCAATGGAATATTTTTGGTGGATGGATGATGAGAATTCCTGATGTATCTGTCAGTGTGGTATTCTCTGTCCAGACATTCTGGGCACTTGAAGACATCTGAGAATGCTCCCAGTTTACATTCTGCTCTCTGCTAGACGTTGTGGCATTTACAGGAAATTAAGCTCATGATTAGACAAGTTGTTCATCCTAGTTAGAAAGTTAATAAGTGCCCATGTAATCACTGGCAATGTAGCAGCATTCCTTGGTAAACATGCTTTTTAATTCATTGCTCTTCCATCCTAAAAATATGTCAATACCAAGAAAGCTGCCAAAACGGAACCAGTGCTGATCGAGGTGGCTTTTCGGTTCAGCTACGAATGTCCTTATCATTGATCCTGTCCTGCACTTAATATTTCCCAGTCTTAAGCACTGCTTAAAAATTGATACAATTTTTGAATCGGGTTTCCTTGCAAATCCAATGCACTTGGAGGAAGTAATTGCTCCATCTTTGATCCTATCAATTCTGTCACAGGAACAAGAACCCCTATACTTTCTCAGATCCAAGTGAAGGCACAGTAAGGAGCATGAAAAAGCATTTCACACAAAGCCCACGGGATGCAGCTTCAGGGAACACTTTTGTCAAACTGAGGCCTTGTCCACATGCATTTTATGCACCAGTTTAACTAAATGAGTTGGGAAACTGATTTAGTTAAATCCATGCATCTCCCTTATGGGGAGCATTTTAAATTGGTTATTTTAAGATAAATTGATATAAAGCATTTTTAATCCAAAAATAAGAGTTTCTACAAAAAGGGTTTAATTTAGGGACATAGGAATTGCTATAATGGATCAGAGCTGAGATCCATCTAATCCAGCATCCTGTCTTTGACAGTGGCCAGCACCAGATGCTTCAGAAGAAGGTGTAAGATCCCTGCATTAGGCTGATGTGGGATAATCTGTCCCCCACATTAGGGCTGCTCCTGATCTCTGATAGCTAGAGATTGGGTCTGGGACAGTCTCTTACTGTGTCTGTCAGTCAAAGAGTTTACAATTTAAACAGGCAAGAATGGGAGGAAGGAAATATTATTCCCATTTTGCAGATGAAAAAACTGAGGAGCAATGTGAGTAAGTGACTTGCCCAAGATCACACAGGAGGTCTGGCAGAACTGAGAACTGAAGTTAGATCTCCTGAGTCTCAGTCCAGTGTTTTAACCACAAGGGCATCTTCCATTTCTGGCATTCCAGTAGTTCTTGGACAAGTGTTTGAGGATTTGGACTAGGAGTCAGGACTCCTGGATTCTCTTCTCAGCTCTGTCTGGCCACCCTACTTATCTGTACACCCTTTAGTTCAGATCATGAGTGATATGGCATAGGAGACATCTGAAAGCCTCTTCGCTTTTGCTCCTTCAGGATGATGGCTGTTGAAGAAGTGGAAGCATCTGGTAAAGCCTGATGGCTGATAGAAGATCAAGCCTTTCTGCTGGTTTGATACCTAGCCTAGGTGAAAAGTTTAGGAATCTCAGATGTTGGATCACTTTGCAGATTACTTTACATGACCCAGACAAGTTGTTTTTTCAACATCATGGCTTTATGGTCTCATTGTGGCTTCCAGCCAACATCCCCTCCACTGAATCCTATTTACAGTAGCGCTGTAACACTTTACTTAACTCAAGTGTCTGAAGTGAGGCACTCACTCACTCCATTCTTGTATTTCTTGATCCCCGCCAGCTGGTGAGACTTTCACCGATCATCTTTCTCTGCCGATCCAGTCCCTCTATTCTGAGGCTCAAAGGCACTGATATAGTGAGGCCAATCAAACTCCAGGTGGGGTTCAGTGATCTGCAAGTGACATAAGTGGAAAACACTGGCTAACACATTCTGCAACAGAGACCTTGGGACTGATCCAAGGTCCACTGAAGTCAGTGGAAAAACTCCCATTGACTTCAATGGGCATTGCATCAGGGCCCAAATCCTGGAGTCCTTGAACCCAAAGTGAGCTTTTCAGTATTGTCATTAATCATCATTTGCACTTTTATTAGTGTTTTTCTTCTGTACATCTCAAAGTATTTTGCAGAGTAGTATTAGTCCCATTTTACAGATGGCAGAAATTCAGGAAGAGAGAGGTTGAGTGACTTGTCCGTGGGCACAGAGCAGATGGAAGATCCTCAGCAGATGTAAATTGACATAGCTCCAATGATTTCAATGGCGCGATCTCAATTTCACTATGGTAGAACTGGAACAGTTCCTGGCTCCACTGAAGTCAGTGGCAAAACTGTCACTGATTTACTAAGGCCAGGATCTCACCCTATGTGTCTGGCTCCCAGTTCTGTGCTCCAAAGACTAGGTCCCACTGCTTCTCCCAAGTAAAGACTGCAGGATTTAGCCAAAATCAGGTAGTTGTATGTATGCTGTAAAAGACACACTTCTTTAGAGTTGTGTGAAATGTACGTGTTGGTGTATTTCTTTTATTCAGATTTATATGATTTATTTATTTGATTGAAAGTAATTTGGATTTAAACATTCTCCTGTATCTCACTGGAAACCAAAGACACCAACATTGTAGTAGTGCATGAAAACCAGAAAGCACAACTGTCTGATCTAGTTTAGTGGTCAAAGATGAGTGACCAACACCATAAACAAACAAATTTGATGAATGAACATAAGAACATAAGAATGACCATACTGGGTCAGACCAAAGGTCCATCTAGCCCAGTATCTTGTTTTCCGACAGTGGCCAGTGCCAGGTGCCCCAGAGGGAATGAACAGAACAGGTAATCATCAAGTGATCCATCCCGTCTCCCATTCCCAGCTTCTGGCAAACAGAGGCTAGGGACATCATCCCTGCCCATCCTGGCTAAGAGCCATTGATGGACCTAGACTCCATGAACTTATCTAGTTCTTTTTTGAACCCTGTTATAGTCTTGGCCTTCACAACATCCTCTGGCAAGGAGTTCCACAGGTGGACTGTGCATTGTGTGAAAAAATACTTCCTTTTATTTGTTTTAAACTGGCACCTATTAAGGAAGCAGCATTATTCACATGGGGAACTGAGGCACAGAGAGACTAAACAACTTGCCTAAGGTCACACAGGAAGTTTCTGGCAGAGCCAGGGACTGAACGTGCATCTCCTGGATCCCTGCTTTTACCACAAAGCCACTTCTCTTTCCTTTCGAAACCTTCCCTGGGACACTGTTGTTCTAACACCCTTTTTTTTTAAAAGTAAACTTCCCTATCTCTGTTTCAAATAACTACTTAGATTATTAGCATTGAACGAATGTTAAAAATCTAATTAAGGAAATTGTCTGAAAACGAGCCTTATCACAATAGTCTCCCTTTATTTGGAACATGTGATTATCTCACACCAGTCACACACAGTCTGGAGAATTGTGGGACACAGGTTGCAATAGATTCCATCTTAGTGGACAGTAGCACGGCCTAGTGGTTTAAAGCAGAAGTCTGAGTATCAGGAGATCTCTGTTCTTTTTCTTTCTATGCCATTGGGTCATTGTGTGACAGTGGACAAGTCACCTAAGTTCTCTGTGACTCATGTGAAATGGGATAACACATACCTGCCATACAGGGCCCAGGGCGGTAGGGGTGTGTAAAGTACCTGTATAGCCCCAGATGCAAAGAGCTATGGAAGTGAAAAGCGTTATTATTACTACTACCCTTCTTCGGGTTATTCTCCCACTTGTAATTTCCAACTCCGCAGTCTTGTTTTTCTAAGATGAAACATTCAGGCCCAGAGGGTGGGGAAGCTCCAGGAGGAGAATGGGGAGACATTTACATGACTTTCTTTAAGATGAGCAAAGTGTGGATGAAGAGAAAGTCCAAGGTGAACATGATGGCCCCCACATGGAAAAGGATGGTGGTTATCTGCTGTTATGGTGCATATGAGTAGAGGAATAGCAGCAGGTATCTTGTAGCTATCTGTTATATTTCTGTATTGTGGGTGAAGCTCACTTCTTCCTCCTGGAGATGCAGGCTTTTGCCCCCTTGGTCTCCATTTAAGCGCTACGAGCCAAATGTAGGAATGAGTCTAAGATGGTGTAATTTATACCTTCTTTTGTATCCTTGGCATGTAAATTACACCAACTTCAATTATCACTCACTTATTGACAGGTAACTTATATTCCCTTATACATCATTTCAGGAGCTGATCCACTGAGTCTGAACTGGAATAATTTACCGGGTGAGTGTCTGGAAGGAGATGCAAATGGGACCAGCATAGACTCACTTAAACTCACCTCAGAACTTAGCCCTGTTTCTAGTCATGAGAGTGGTTAATTCAATGGCTGTAAGGGCATGGTCAGTCAGTGACAGGTGAACTTCAAAGGATCTGGAGGTTCATTTGGCTGTATCCCAAAGTTCGAGTGCTTTTTTATTTTTTAACCTCTTTGGTCTAAATTTGAGCTGGAAATCTCATGTGAACAGGCTTCTTCACAAAGTTTCCAGCTAACTGCTGATGTGCATGTGGTTGGAATTACCACGTGAAGAGCATTTTGTTACTGCTGCTTTGGGCCCAAACCATCCAGGACAAAACCCATTGAAGAAGGCCCCAGGCTTTTCATAAGCATAAGACTTCTGGCCACCATACCACCTGCTGGGCCCTATCCAACATACCCTTGTAAACTAATGAGGAAGAGCCATAAGCCATTGTCATTAAACTTCCGTTCTTAGCGGTTCATGCACAAAGCCGGGTTTCTTCCTCCTGTTCCTACAGGATATGACCTACTTCCTGACCACAAGCGATTGTGAAAGTAAGTGAATAAAAACATACACTGTAGTTAGAGACGGGCCTGACTCACCATCCCAGGATCTGGATCTGAACTTTCCCAACAGTTGGGTGTGTTCACATCCAGGATTTTGGTTTGGGCTCACATCTAAATTTGCCACGTGTTCTGTGGGGATTGGATAGCTCAGTTTCTGAATCCCATTCCCAAGCCCTCCTTTCAATGCTGCCCCAGCTCAGCTTTCAACCAGATGCCAGCTGATGACCTGTGTGAAATGAACTGATCTCAGGCCACTTGCTAGTGTCCAGTTGGTGCTTAGGTACTATAATGTAGGGTCCTGTGATGAAGTGTCCACCTCATGCAAGCCCTGAGCAAGTTAATGTGGGCCAGAAGGGGCCAATTAACCTTAGATGCTGCACCTGGAGGGGAAACCAGGAACTGCTATGCAATAATTGCAGATGAAGCCCAGCTGGGGGAAGAACTGGGCTAGGAGTATAAAGCCAGGGCGTGAGAGTAGGAAGGGGCTGCAGGGAGGAGGTCTACACTCAGTCTATAGTGGGCAGGGGAGTTGGCCAGACTCAGAGTCAAGGAAGAGATCTAGTGGGGAGTAAGCCCTGGTTCCTGCCCTGGACCAGGGAATTTGAGAAGGCTGAATAGCTACATGGGGGTGGTGGAAGCTCTGGTGGTAAACCCAGAGATAGGCAAGGTGCTAGAGGTAGATAGGAAGGAGCCCAGGGGGGCTGAGACTGAGCAGACCTAGCTTGCTAGTCACAGGATCCCTGGGCTGGAACCCACAGTAGCAGGAGGGCCTGGGTTCCCCTGCCAGCCTGGCAAAGTGGCACCGGACTTGGAGCTGTAACAGAGGACTTCCTGAGATGGCATATGGACAGCTTGTCCAGGGAGACTTAGTTACCTCACAAGGAGAGACTATGTTGGGTATGTCTACACTGCAATTAAAAACCCATAGCTGGCCCATGCCAGCTGCTTAGGGCTCGGTTGCTTAATTTCAGTGTAGACTTCCAGCGCAGGGCTGCTGACCATTTTGCAGGGTCCTAGAGCCCGGGCTCCAGGCCAAGCTCGGAAGTCTACACTGTGATTAAATAGCCCCACGGGCTGGGCCCCGTGAGCCCGTCAGCTGGCACAGGCCATTCATGGGTGTCTAATTGCACTGTGCATATACCCATAGTGACCTGGCCGGAGGGCTGAGTCATGAAGAGGGAGCACCCCAAGTCACGGAGATAGAGAGGGCCAGAGTGTGAGCTACTGATGGAAGGGGGGACCAGAGGGGGTGAAAGCTAATTCCCAGACCCAGCCACAAGGAGGAGCCCCTGCAGTGAGTGGGACTCCTTCACAGCACCTAAAAAGAAAGATAGATCTAGATTGCAGGTATAGATGGGTGGAGGACGGGGGTCCACCTCGCAAACAGCACCATCAAAAGTGTTACCAATTGGCCAGAGGGGACAAGGACTAAGTGGGCCAAGGAGAAATGGGGATGAGTGGGAAATTAACAAATGAGATAATAATTATAGTAATACTTTTCACTTCCATAGCACCTTGTACCTGAGGATTTCAAAGCATTTCACTCTGTCCTAACACCCTCTGCCCTGTATGGTGTGTAAGTGTTATCCCCCCTCACTCAGAGAGTTAGTCCTTCTAGCACCAGGCAGAGGCACGTTAGTGGAAGATGGTGGGTGTGGGTAGGAACTGTAATTTGCTGCTGCTCGTTGAAATCATCAATCACTTTTGATCTGCCCTAAATCCCCACACATGTTTTAGACATCATTCAAAAGCTGTTTAACACATGAACCTATTTTTCTTGAAGATAAAGTAGACAACATTGCAACATCATTCATTTAATTCATCTCAGCTACCCAGTGCCGTATTTCTTCCCCAGGGTCTCAGTTCTATGTGTGAACCCAAGGGGTTTAGGACCACTTGCAACTCAGCGCCTTGCATAAAAGGCTTTGAGCAGCCTCTTCTTTTCTAGAAATTCTACTGCAATCCCTCTCTCATGTAAGATTTCAGACTGGGGAAAAGAATATGCAGCGGATGTCCACGTTTTCCATCTGCAAATGCTTAAAACAAAAAGTTGCCAAAAGGGCAGGTCTCTATCTTATGGTATTTTTTGAAAGTCCTGATTGCTTTTTTGGTGTGCGTGCATACAGTGCAGACTGAATCAGAATGATGGCTGAACCACAAAAAGGAAGCCTACCATGCAATTTCCTGTTTTCTTTCCTACAAACTGTATCTTCAAATGCTACCGTGGAGTGAAATAAAAGCAGAGATAGAAGCTGAAGCATGGTCAAAGACTTCAGAAGAGATTTTAAACAAGGATCTGATGAGGCAGAGAGATACACAGCGCTCGCTGCAGATGGCAGGAGCTGCGGAGGAGAAGGATCTTGCATCACAACTGTGAGACAGTATGAAGGGACATCCAGGAGGCTGCCAGTTGGTGCTAGATAAGAAGAGGGAGCTGAAACTGAGGATGCTATTCACCATTGCCTTTCACCGCTGGTAGCCACACCAGTACAAACTGAGTGCAAAGTGGGTGTGGAATGGTGCAGTTCTGGGACCAGATCCTCAGCTGGTGTAAATCAGCACATCTTTGTTGAAGTTGATGGAGCTAAGCTGATTTACACTAGCTAAGGCTTTCTCCCCCGATCTAGTAGTGTTTTACACCCACTCTGTGCTGGTGTAAATGGCCACAGAGGGGGCAGGGCAATGGGGAACCAGGCGCTGGGTCCCTGAGATAGCCTGGAGAGAAAACTTAGGGACATCAAGGGAGAGTTGAAGACAAGTTGGGCCATTCAAACAATAGTCTGAAATGAGCAAGGTGGCTGGCGAGGTGTCCGGGGGTTGGGAGCAGTGTGGTCAATGTAACGATTAGAAGAATGAGCCATCTGTTTGTGCATATGGCTGGCTGTCCATTTTCCCTTTCCTGAACAGCACAGTTTGGATCACAGCCTATTTTCAACAATTACCCTTCGTTACTTCCCACAGTAGAGGGTCAAGCGAAGTCAAATAATAAACAAGCCGTAGACTCATTCTTTCCTCTATCACTTATCCTGGAGAAAAACACTTTGCTTTTTTTCTCACACTACTCATCTTCCTCTGTCCAAGGCTCCCAGTACTCACGCTTGAAGGTATACACTTGAGAGCTGGGTCAGGGAGAAACTAACATCCATGGTATAATAGGCACAGTTAGATGCATTATTAAGGTTGCAGGAGGGAGGATAACCTTATCTCTCTCAGGCATCTGGCATCGGTCACTGTCTGAGGCAGAATAACAAACTAAAGGCCAATCTAAAGCCCGTGGAAACCAATGGGAAAAGTCACATTGACGTCAATGGGCTTTGGATCAGTGCACCATTGCAAGATGTTGAGAAGTCCTCCCATCTCCACTGCTGGCAAACAAACACAAGCCAAACAGGACACAGAATAGCTCTGTTTGGAAGATGGCCCAATGATCATTCCTGGTGGACACTGGAAAGGAAGTGCATTGCAAAGTCACGGGCCTAGGCCCATAAAAGAGCAGGCGGCGTCTCTAGCAGAGCCGGTGCTAGGCATAAGCAGATTAAGCAATTGCTTAGGGCCCTGAGCTACTCAACGGGGCCCCCTATTAATTATTAGTATGTGGTGTGTGAGGGGGGTGGGGGGCCGGGATATTCCTGTGTAGGGCCCTCAGTGGGCTAACATGGCACTGGAACTCTCCAGTGTTTTGAGGCCAATAGATCAGGGTGTTCAGGTGGAGAAGAATGAATGTTGTGAGGTTGGGCTGCATTAAAGTCAGATCCTTGCAGTCCAGCCCTTGAGGTCCGTGGTAAGGGAGAGGAGGGCTCAACTGTGAGGCAGAGGCAAGGCAATAGACAGTGAAACAGTGCACCACTAACGGCCTGCTGGCGTGTGCTTGAACTGGCCTGACTTGGGAGTGGTTTACGGTGGGGAGGGCAGCTAGGCTAGGAAGAAGAGTGTGTTTTTATTGATCGCAGAGGATGTTCCCTGAAATTTGTTGACCCACAGTCTGTTTAGTCTTAGTCCACCCCTGTGTGGGGAACAATGGAAAATATGACAAATGGGATGGACAGGTTGGGACACCCTCTGTCTTTACTGTGGATGTGAGATCCCATGCTATAGCTGCTGCTTGTGTAGGCCCCAATGTGAAGTCAAATGAATGGGGACCCCGGCTAATTTTCACAACCTACATAATGTGCTGGGGGTTGGATGGAGGGATTACAAGTGGGCAGGTGGGAGGCATTTGCCATTCGGAAGGGGATGGTGAGGGAGGGCTTGGGGAGCTGGAGAGGTCAGATGAGCCAGAGCCAGAACTGTTTATCCAATCCCCCATTTCGGGATCTGAATAAAATGGGACCTAAATCCAAACACCCCTGGCTTTGCAACCTGAAATCCAATTGACTTGACTTATGTCTAGTCAGTCTGGGGGAGATTAAGAAGGTTTTCTTCATAGGAAGAGGCATCAAGGTACTTATCACTCTGGGAGCAAGAGAGGATTTCACCACCTGGTAGGGGTGGTTGGATCTGGGCGATTGTCACTGGAATGTGGGGATGAATGGGCTCCCCATGTTCCTCTGTCAGAGGTGGCATCTGGAGTGATGCACACAGCAAGCCAGCAGGCAGGGGAGGTGTGTGCTGGGGCAACAGGCTCACAGAGGAGAAATGGGGAAGCACACCTGAACAATAAGGCAATGGGAAATCTTTGTTGTAACCCTATTTCCCCCTCCCCAAGTTGACTTTCAAGTTGGAAAGAGTTGGATAGGAAAAGGCAGACAGCAAATGCTATCTGCTTTCCTCCCCCTGGAAAACGTCCAAAGTCACAAGCCTGCTGGAGTTGCACGTTACTGCTTAGGGAGGTTGCCTGATCTTTGTTTTCTTTAAAGGTTTAGGTTTCATCTGAAGCTCAAAGGCTGCTGGCGGTTTCCAGCTGTGTCGGTTTAGGCCTGGGTATCACAGGCCTCCTCCCTTCCTCAGCCCCTGGCTAATGACTTCTGTGACACATGCATTCAAAACAAGAGAATCTCAACCTGGGCCATCTACCAATAGTACAGCACACAAGAGGCAGGCTAGTTGGAGAGACTGCTCAGCACTTTTATTCACTGCACAAGTACCTGGTCTGCGTCTCCTTAGGCTTCTGCATGCATTTTCAAAAGAACCAAAGTGACGGAGGGTATGTCTACACGGGAGCTGGGGTGTGATTCCCAGTCAAAGAGACATATTTGCGCTAGTTCAGATTGACCTAGTGCACGGGTGTGAATGGTGGGAGGGGCTAGCAGCCCAAATACATGCCTGTTGTCTCTGATGGATACAAACTCGGGGTGGCTAGCCCTTCTTGCTGCTCATGCCACCACAGTGACACTATTTTTAGCATGCTAGCTTGATCAGAGCCAGCGCTAGTATGTTGCCTTAAGTTCAGAACCACACCCCCAGCTCGAAGTGTAGCCATGCCCTTTGGCACCTAAGTCCTATTGGCGTATAATAAGGCTCAGTCATTAGTAAAGCTACTCCCATACAATCATGACCTCATCTCATCAGCATAAGGTCTCCTATATTAGTAACATGATACTTAACCTTTCCCCACTGCCCCCTTCACTTGAAAGTTTCCAGCAATGTTACGTTGACTACTTTCCAGTTGCTACGAGAGAGCTGTGCCAGAGATGGGTAAGTGAAAGGGGTGGAGAGGAACAAGGGCAGCAGGAACAGCCAATCAACACCTCTGCTTCCTCCATCCACCTCCCACTCTCACCCAGCCCAGAGGAATTATAGAAACTAGAGATGGAAAAGATACATTCGGTTCCATCCAATCCATCTCCCTGCTAATGCAGGATTGTCTCCTACAGGACAACTTTTAGCCTTTAGTTTGATATGTTCTAAGCTCTTTTGGTCAGGGACTGTCTTTTTGTTCTGTGTTTGTACAGCGCTTAGCACACTGGGATCCTAGTCCATGATTGGGGCTACTAAATGCTACAGTAATTCAAATAATAGTGTACAACAATAATAATATGTTCCATACAATGGAGATTCCGTCCCTTCCCTTTTAAGACTATACTACACCCTAATACATCTTCCTACCAGATGTTTACCTGCTATTCAGCTTCAATTTATCCTTTTTTCAGTTTTACCCCATTATTCCCAAACACACTTATATGTACCAAACCCCATTAGTTCCTTTCTCCATAGCATTAATAATCTTAATATATTCATAAGCCGTTATCTTGTACCGCTATCCTCCACATCTCTTACATATCCCTTAGCCACGCTACACTAAATTAGCTCCATTATTTCCTCCTGTGTCATTGCCTTCCGCCGATCAAGATCAAAAGACTGTGTGATCATAGATGCAAGTGATTCTACTCATCTCTACAGTTGAGACCCAATTATAGGGACTTTTTTAAACATCATACATACTGCTGGTCTTTTGCACAAGGAAGCCTGGCTCATCTTGTTGTTCTGTGTTTGTACAGCACCTAGCACAATTGGATCCTGGTCCGTGACTGGGGCTCCGAGGTGCTCCTGTAATACAATAATATGTAATAATATTTACCCTTTTCCTGCATCAATAGCCTTCTTCATGTGTCAATTTGTTTTGAACTGTTGATGAAATCTTAAAGCGAATGAGCTTGTGTGATTATTGCAGACATGATGTGTATCCCAAGGCGAATGAATTACAGAAAGTACAGTGAGTTGCAGTTGAAGAGGTGGTGGTTGGTTACATAATACTGCATGGGGAGCACATCTCATCTTTCATAAGTATTCAACAGAGAGCAGCAAGTCAGCAAGAAATACTTTGCTTTGGAAAAATACACTGCTGCATACTCATTTTTTTCTTTGAACTTATGTAACTAGTCTGACTTGAAAGGAATTGACTAAAGCCACATTATGCAACCACCACTTCATATGTAACCTACAGCAGATGCCTGGTTAACAGAGTAGTATACCATTTAAGGCTATTTTAGGTCAGCTCCAATATCAGCTGAAACAGATTAGAGGCATAGGAAGAAGTGTTGTTAGAGCAGGAGGCTGAATCAGGAGTTTGGGGTTCTACTGTGTGACCTTTGGATAAGTTACAACCTCTCTTGTGCCTGACTCTCCTTACCTTAATCCTAGGGATAGTCATGGCTTTGGAAAGGGCTGAGTCCCACCCCATCCTCAGAAGAGCACACTGACTCTGAGTCCGAGTCCAAACTCACCCCCTTCGGAAGGTTGTTGGGCTTTACGGGTATCTCAGAAACAGTAACACAATGTAAATCTCCTCCCGAATTTCCCACCTGGAACCTGGCTGGCCCTAGGATTTCCTTCCAAGACCGCCTCGATTTTAGGTCCCTAGTTATTTACATCTCCTGCTGTAGCTAACTGGACCGACCTGCTGACATGGATGAGCAATAGTTACCCTAAATACAGGTTTTTAACACCAGAGTCTAGGGTGACGCGGTGGAGGAAGCCTGCATTCCTATACAGGCCCCCGTTACAATATGTATCATGTGGGGGTGTTGTGTGTGTGGCTTCATTAGTTAAGACCAAAGTTTGGATCAATTCTTGGAGGCCCAGCTTAAAACACCTTAATGCTGACAGCTGGGCAACCCAAAACGGAGGCATCCAGAATTAATGGCCACTTTTGAAGATTGGGCTGTCAAGTTTTAAAGGACTTGGAGACTCTTGGTTGCAATTTGCTACAGAAGTGCAAAATATGGGCCCGGTCTTCCGCTGTTGTAAATCAGTGTAGCTTCATTAGCCCAGGCTCTCGGTCTGCTAAAGCCACTTTGAACTGCTGGAGAGAGATGGTGAAGAAAGCCCCTTGGCAGAAAATTATTGCCTGGTTTGCTAGCTGTCCCAATCCCCCACCCTGCTGGGAGGGGGTGGTGGTGGTGGTGGTGTGCTCTGAGGTAGGGCCTGGCCAGGAGGGGCTGTGATGGCCTTGACCTTGAACCGGTGGTAGTAGTTAGCATAGGCCCCCATCTGCTCTAACTTCTGCCCGAGCAGGGCAGCTGAGGATCAGGGAGCTGCAAGTGGCACCCTCCAGGCACCACTCCCCACTATGTCTGAGCACAGCTTGGTGGTAATAGGGAATTAAAATAATCAATGTCAATAGAGTGCTGCCAATTCACACCCATTGAGAATTTGGCCCTATATCTGCATGTAGTGATAGCTGCTCTACTTGGGTCGAACTGTCTCTCTGGGAGGACAGCAGTTTTCGCCATATGATCTTTAAGGGAATGATGGCCAAGGCTTTCAGAAGTGAGTAATGATTTTGGGTGCCTCATTTTTTGGGTGCCCAACTTGAGATGCCTTAACAGAGCTGGATTTGAAGAAAGTGCTGGGCACCCACTCTCTGAAAGTCAGGCCCCTTTCAGGCATTTCAAGTTGGGCGCCCGAATTCTGAGGCACCCACAATTATGAGTCACTTTTGAATATCTTGGCTGTTGTTTCCAGGACTGATTTTTCATGGCCCTTTAGACATGTATACTGCACTGCACCTTTATGAATATGTTTCCCTTCCAGGGCCGGCTCTGGCTTTTTCGCCGCCCCAGGCGACAAAGCCTCCGGCCGCCCCCCCCCC
>NW_020664738.1:47366-72524 GCF_002925995.2 Terrapene triunguis | reverse complement strand
CGGGGGGGACTCGGCTCTCCCCCCCGGCGGCCAGAGCGCCGGGGGCAGGGCAGCGAGCCCCGGCTGGGGCTCGGCTCTCCCCCCCAAGGCGGCCAGAGCGCCGCGCCGCCGCCCCCCTCCAGGTGCCGCCCCAAGCACCAGCTTGGGTGCCTGGTGCCTGGAGCCGGCCCTGTTCCCTTCCTTTTGTATCTGCCTTCTGACTTGTGGGAAAAGGGAATGGACAGTTCCAAGCATCTAAATAAATAGCAGTTGCCATGTGAGCTTCTGTTTTTCAGGCTGGGATTTAAATTAGCCCATAGTGTTTTGATGACACTTCCCTTTCTGTGTTTAGGCCATGCTGGCTCAGGCCATCTTGCATCTGTCCAAAGTTATTGCAAAGCAGACAAGACAGCCTTTGATCTCTCAAAAACTGCAGCAGTGTGTGTCTGCCTGTGTGTCTGACTCTCTCCTGTTATTGCTGAGCCTGAAACATGATAACTCATATAGGATTTTGGAGTTTAGATTAAAGTACTGTCCCAAAAGGAAAACCCAAGGTTGGATTTAAAGGGCTAGACACTGGAGCAGCGGTCACATTTAGATACTGCTTTTGGAACAACACTGTAATAATACATCACTTTATTCTGCTGGGTTATGCTCCCCTCTTGTTAATGGTAGAAATCACAATATCAGAATTGGTAAAAGAGCTTAAGTGTTGCTTGATATGGCGCATGTTGAAAGTGAAAATGCTGCTGAAAAAGCTGAACCTCACTTCCCAGGCTTCTCCATCTCTTTCACATTCATTGAGCAATTGGTGCACGAAGAAAGAAATATCACTCTACACTCGATAGAAAGATGGGGGCTGGGTGTGTCTCTTTCAAGTTTTCACAAGATGAATTTAACAGCACCAATTATAGTAATAATCAGGGCATGCGTGTTCAATAGCCATGGTACCAGCCATTTAATCCACTCCTTACCACTGAATTGGGCTCCAGAATCTCAGCATTCATGTAAAATACTAGAAACTTGTAGCCCTCATGGTTGCAAAAATAACCTTAAAAACCATGAACCAAGTGGAACCAATGCCACACTGTCTTCCTGAATCTGCAAAGAGCATGAAACAATAGCTGTATGACATGTGACCTGCCTCTTTTTTTTCCAGTGGAACGTTAACTGTAAAAATGCATGACAGCTGAGATGGTTGAAATTTATCCAACAAAAAGTTTTTTCATCAAAAATAGTTGTTTTATTAAAACAATTTTGGGGGGGGGGGGAATTGTCACAGTTGTTGAAAATTTTTATTTTAATAAAATACTAAGTTCTTCCTCAAAACTTTTAAAATAACAATATTGTTAAAAATCAAAACAGCCTGTGTTACTGAAAATTGGGGTTTGTGTTTATGAGAAATTTCAATAACAATTTTGATAATGTTTTTGATACAATTTTTAGATAGCCGCAGAATATGTGAAAAACATTAGAAAAAAATGAAACACATTGAAATGCAAATAACTTCAGCATTTCAAAACTTTCCACAAATAAGGACAAAGGCAAAGTACTCCATTTAGGAAGGAACAAGCAGTTGCACACATGCGAAATGACTGCCAAAGGAGGAGTACTGCGGAAAGGGATCTGGGGTCATAGTGGACCACAAACTAAATATGAGTCAACAGTTTTACACTGTTGCAAAAAAAGCAAACATCATTCTGGGATGTATTAGCAGTAGTGTTGTAAGCAAGACACAAGAAGTAATTCTTCCTCTCTACTCCATGCTGATTAGGCCTCAGGTGGAGTATTATGTCCAGTTCTGGGTGCCACATTTCAGGAAAGATGTGGACAAATTGGAGAAAGTCCAGAGAAGAGCAACAAAAATGATTAAAGGTCTAGAAAACATGACGTATGAGGGAAGATTGAAAAAATTAGGTTTCTTTAGTCTGGGATAGAGAAGACTGAGAGGGGACATGATAACAGTTTTCAAGTACATAAAAGGTTGTTACAAGGAGGAGGGAGAAGAATTGTTCTTCTTAACCTCTGAGGATAGGACAAGAAGCAATGGGCTTAAATTGCAGCAAGGGAGGTTTAGGTTGGACATTAGGAAAAACTTCCTAAATGTCAGGGTGGTTAAGCACTGGAATAAATTGCCTAGGGAGGTTGTGAAATCTCCATCATTGAAGATTTTTAAGATCAGGTTAGACAAACACCTGTCAGGGATGGTCTAGATAATACTTGGTCCTGCCATGAGTGCAGAGGACTGGACTAGATGACCTCTTGAGGTCCCTTCCAGTTCTATGATTTTAAATATTGGTTTTCATTTTTTGACCAGCTTCAATGATAACTGTTTAAATAGATGCATTATTAACTATTTCACAGAGCATTTTGGCAAAAACATCCAGTTGGCATGCTTATCCTGCAGTCCCAGATCACCTTTGATGTATCCCCAGATGCCAAAAGCCTTAATTGCCCCCACTAAGCTACCAAAAACTCCAGCTTCCCTTCCATGCAGTGACTTTTAAGATGCAGTTATTTGCAATCAATACTATTATTTGCAGCCTATTGAAAACTGAAAATGTGGAGACAGTGTAAAATAAATGCAATTTCACCTAAAAAATAAACATGTCAGGGCTTGAGTGTGTACAAGTGCTGTACTGAGAGTATTATTTCTTTCCTTATTTAATTCATTACTAACACTTGTTTTTGAATGCATATAAACTGCTGCAGGAACTCTATCGTGCCACAGTAGAATGCTGCAGAACCTCTGAATTTTGCCATAGAATTTGGGACCACTTTGCCAGGAACTACATGGGGCTTCGCTAATAAAGATAGGAACTGTGGATTTGGTCAGCTGGCATCTGGTGTATATATACGCACGTATGGAAGGTCTAAAACAGAGCAAGAGTTGGAAGCAATGTTTCTACCAGTTTATTTTAGTAGAAATATGTAGGGAATAATGAGCAAACTAAATGCCCTAAACCAGGGCCGGCTCCAGGCACCAGCGCAGCAAGCAGGTGCTTGGGGCGGCCAATGGAAAGGGGCGGCACGTCTGACTCTTCGGCGACAATTCGGCGGCGGGTTCCTCAGTCCCTCTTGAAGGAAAGGACCTGCTGCCAAATTGCCGCCGAAGAATGAAGCGGCGGTGGTAGAAGTGCCGATCGTGGCTTCTTTTTTTTTTCCCCCCGCCGCTTGGGGCAGCAAAAACGCTGGAGCTGGCCCTGCCCTAAACAAAGATCCGAAAGGCTAAAACAGAACAGCAGCCAGGAATGCATGTAATACCCTATCTAATTGCAGTTTACAAATGAGTGCTTAGGTTTACGCTGAAACGCCCTGTTTGTTACAAGTCCTAATGTGATGTCTGAAACCATACTTTAGAGATGAATCCAAACCCCGAACGCTGGCACCCAGAGCCCTGATTGTTGGGAAAGTTCAGCTCCAGATATAAACTTTGCAGCTGGCGCCCTCTCTGTTATGGTATGAACCAAAATTGCAGGCTCCCCACCCCACGCTTTTGAAGAAGCTTGAATCCAGATTCGGATTTGAGCTGTGAAACCAGTGCTGCTTTGCTACCATTTTCCTTTTCCATTG
Source organism: Terrapene triunguis (assembly GCF_002925995.2). NCBI lineage: Eukaryota > Metazoa > Chordata > Testudines > Emydidae > Terrapene > Terrapene triunguis. The sequence goes on along the minus strand of NW_020664738.1, from coordinate 68,972 downwards.
TGGGCCCACAACTGTGGAGTGCTCAGCCTCAGTCACAGAGCACCTTACGCTAAGGGACATAACGGCTCTTTGGATAAGGGGAAGTTAGCGGTAACGGATTGTGCTGCATTCATAAGGCTTTGCACCCCTACAGTGCTTTATAGCTACAGAACCTTGAACAACTAGTGAGGGGGAAATCCTCTCCACTGAGCAAAGTCGTAATAAAAGGGGTGATAAAGATGGTGGAGGCAGATAGAATCCTCTCCTGAGATCATGGAATGTCAGCAAATTTGCTATTACAGGCAAATCTGTTACTATGGGCACAGCTGAGCCCCCTTTATGCGGCAGATTTGGTTGGCCATTCCCTTCCGTCCAGGAAAGCATCTGATTGTCTCAACCCAACACCTGTTTTTTGTTAAGCATGTTCTATCATCTGACTCCGGCGGTATGTCTACACAACAGTCATCAGAGGTGTGACTGCAGCACGCATAGGGATACCCAAACTAGCTTTGATCTAGCTACTTCAAATAAGAATAGTAGTGAAGCCGTAGCAGCGTGGGCAGTGGCACAGGCTGGCACAATTCTGCCCAGGATGTTGGGTAATTCCTTGAGCAGCTAGCACATATTTCTGCCCATGTTGCTGTGGTTTCACTATGCTTGGTATTTGAGGTAGCTAGATCAAAGCTAGCTCAGGTATAGCTACACATGCTGCAGTCCCACCTCTGACTGCTGGGTAGACGTACCCTCCAGATGCCAAGCTTGGGAGTTTTGACAGGGGGCAGCTAATCATATCCACCCATTTAAAAGCTCAGGTTGCCAGTGTCATGTGAAGTCTTTTCTCTTTTCTTCTCCCATTCAAATTTACTAATGATACAGGCTGCTTCTGACCTCCCTTTAGAAGGCCCTGTCTGGAATCAGAGCCTGCTGCAGACCTAGACTCCTGGCAGTTTTATCAGTACAGCTTGCCTGCCTGGCTGGCCACACCACCTATTTGCCTGGAGGGGTCAGCAGCAGGTTGGCTCTTACGCCAGCAGCAGTAACTTGCTCAATGTTTATGCCTGTTGTTGTGACTGATCCTGCCTTGCACCCCTCCTTGCTCCAGTTCCTGACTCTGGCTTGACCCTTAGCTCTGGTATCTGGTTCCTTACCCCCAGCTTGACCCTTGGCTCCAGCTTCAGACTATCGATGCCTGCTCTGACCCTAGTTCTTGGTTCCTGGTAGCCACGCCGACCACTAGGCCTGATGTCCCCTCTGACCACTAGGCTAGACAGCCCTCATCCCAGTCACCTGACAGGCCCATGGCTAGCTCTGTCCAGCTGCATGTCCTGCTCTGGGGTTTCCATGCTCTGTTTTTCAGTCACCTGGAGGGGGATGTATCATCTGGAGGTGGGTTTTTGAGCCCACGGAGAATGGTCAGGCTTCACTACCCCGATCTGAAATAACTGTTTGGAAGACTGATTTCGTTTTCATCTTGTTGCTATTGGCAAGAGGAAAAGTACAAAGTAAGAGAAGAATTTGTTCCTGGCTGACTTCAAAACAGAATGGCTCCCTGTTTGCTTTTCTAAATGTTCACTAGGTGGGGATGATTTCTGGGGGTTTGTGATCCCAGGTGCATAGTTTGCTTTCTGTCTAGCCACAGCAGTTTACCTTATTTACAAAAGAGTCTTTCAGCACCTGACCCCGTGCCCAGGGCAAGCTCTGCAGCCTGTAATTGTCTAATTAGCTTGTGTTAGTTTATGCATCTGTACCAGTACGTAAACAGGTTATTTCAATGTGTATCCAATCAAATGTTTAACAGGCTTTCCTGTGCTGTTGTTGTTTAAATGGTGTGGCCATGTCTGTAGGTAGAGAGAGAAGGAAAAATGATCCCAAGCCAGAATGCTAGATCTGAATTTTGGGGGTATTCAAAATCCACAGCTAAATCCCAGTTTGTTTTTTGTAAATGCCCTATATCTTCATAAGAGACTGAACCCAAACCCTGCCTCTAAACACCCTTAAACTTCAGAGTGTTCAAGATTTGAAGCCTCAGCTGATTTGTCAGTGTATAATACAATGGCCTTCTGTCTTTTTACTCTTTGCCTTTTGTTTTGTTTTAATGATGGGCCAAAACAGCAAACTTCCTCCCTGTCTTTCCACAAAGCTTTGGGGCTCAGATAAAACCCTCAGGGGATATGCCAGGGTACCTTGCGTACCGTAATGAAGGGGATACTGGAGTAGATCAGGTGCTTTTATTTCCCCTTCCAACAAGGGGACTTTTAGTAAATTGAAAGGCAGCATGTTTAAATATTGATAAACGGAAATACCATTTTATACAACACATAGTTAACCCGGGGAACTCACTGCCACAAGAGATCAATGTTAGTGTTTTATTTTTAATGTTATATGTTGGGAAATTTTGGAACATCGAGTGAGGAGATGGAAGGTTGGGATTTTAATAGGCTTTTCTTGTCTTAGTTCTACAGAGCCAGTGCAGCTACTGGAGAATGAGCTGCAATCTATTTTGTGTTGTGCACCATCACAACTATCAACTAAATTCTCCCTGAAGAATGTTTTTTACTGGTGCTGATATAAGAGGCAGAGAAAACCTAGCTGAACTTTCAGATCCTTTAAAGGGAATTGGCAGCTAGAAAACTTGGCTGTTGACTTGTACTTCAAGCACATTTTGAGAGGAGTAAATAAGAGGGAATGAATATGGAACCCCGCAACATCACTTTCACAGAACCACGGTTCAGACTAGAGCCACCTTTCAAAGCCCCAGTTGCACTTGGCTCAAAGGAGGAGATAGTGACACTAAAAACTAGTCAGGTAGAGCCAGTGTTAATATTTTCAGTGCCTTCAAAAGAGAGGAGTATGTAACCTAATCCTGCCTCTGTTGTTATGAAGTTACTAAATAACATCCACACAAAATCAACGTTATGTTTAAAAATGGGGGTGAGATACAATTTTTCCCCTGTTTATTTTTTCAGGGAGTGATTGCTGAAATGCTTGGTGAAGGTTGACTTCCCTTCCTCATCCCTATTGAGGCATCCACAAAGAGCTCAGAAAACTCAGTTTCACTCCTAATGATCAATAGCTGACAGTGTATGGAATTCCATCTGGTAATCTCCATAGTTCCCATCAACCAGGACTCAACTAGTGGAGACTGAAGCCTTGAACCATGTATGAATATGGACTACAAGTATATAACAGGGCCAAATTCTGCAGTCCTTACCCAGGCAAATCTCTCCGTGCCGTGACTGAGAAAGGACTGCAGGATATGAGCCATAGGAATTACCCTCCCAGAAAAGACCTTCTAGCCTGGTATCCTGGCTAGTCTGATGACAGTAACCAATACCAGATTCTTCAGAAGAAGGCATAAGAACCCCATAATGCATCTAATTGTGCACTCCTATCTAGCTAAGGGCTAGTCTTCCCAAACATTTAGTGCATGGCAAGCTGGGCTGTGAAACTAGCTCGCCACTGTCCACGCGGCTCCTGCTGATGCACACTAACAGCTCCCTAGTGCACTTTGACCAACCCCCCTTTGAAAGGGGAATAGATTAAAACCCATGGTACTTATATGGCCCCCATCACCACAGTATCTGAGAGCCTCACAGTCTGTAATGTATTTATCCTCACAACACCCCTGTGGAGTAGGGCAGTGCTATTATGGGGACCTGTCTTCGCTGCAGAGTTAACTCAAGTTATAACACGAGTGTTGCCCCTAACGCAAGTCCCCTCCATACACAAAAACCCTTCACTTGACTGTGGTGGTGCTTTTAACTCAAGTTGGCTGGCCCATTAGGAGGTGTAGGCTACAGCTCATGTTAGCATGGGGGGAGGGATAGCTCAGTGGTTTGCGCAATGGCTTACTAAACCCAGCGTTGTGAGCTCAATCCTTGAAGGGGCCACTTAGGGATCTGGGGCAAAATCAGTACTTGGTCCTGCCTAGTGAAGGCAGGGGGCTGGACTTGATGACCTTTCCAGTTCTAGGAGATAGATATCTCCATTAATTTAATTTAATCAGCTGCTGACACAACCATTCTGTGCTGCTAATCCAATCACCCTGTGCAACTCCAGTGTTAGTTTGCAGTGTGGCTGCTCTCACTAGAGCCAAGATAACCTGAGAGGAGCTAACTCACATGCAGGTAACTTGAGTTAACTCTGGCAGTGTGGATTCAGCCACTGTGTGACTTGCCCAAGGTCACACAGGAAGTCCATGGCAGAGTACAGAATTAATCTGGGTTTCCCAAATCCCAGGCTAGCATCCTAACCACTGGCCCATCCTTCCTCTCCATCTCCATTATGCTGTGGAGGGGAATTTCTTTCTAACCACAGCAAGTAACGAGCTGGCGCTGCGACATGTGAGGGCATATTTGCAGAATGCACCTCTTGGCAATGTCAGTGAATGCAGCTTGCCGGGTGAGGAATGAGTGCAGGACGAGAGGAGGGTGAACTGGAAAGCGTCAGCGAGGGCGGTTCTTTTACAGACTACAACAAAAAGGAAATGGGAAGCAGAGATTCTGTGCTCCTTATCAATGGAAGTCATGGGAACTGCTTTTCTTCGCACAAAAGTCTTGTCTTGTGCTAGCCTGCTTGTGATTTGAACAGGCCAACGTTCAAGTCCATATGGTCCTAGATGAACAATTTGTACTTGGGGGGGGGGGGGTCCTATTTAAAAACTGAAGGGCAGAGGAGGAGAAGGGATCAGTGTGTTAATCAGGAGAGTCTAATGCAACAGAGATCAAGAGTGAGCTGTTTATCTGTGACAAGACTGTGATGCCTTAGCTGACATTTCTGCAGGCAGGAACTGCCTGTTTGCAGTTTTGACCAATTCTCACTCAACTAAACAGGAAGTGTGTGCAGTTTGTAAATAAACAAATTACACTAGAAGATACCTTGATTCTACATCACCAATTTCTCCCCAACTAGGAACATGACCAGCTGCAAAGGCCCCAAAAGCTGCTACTGCTCAGCAAAGAGGCCTATAATACAAATGTATAATTTTCTCTGGAATCCTTCTGAGCATTTGGACTCCGTGCTGTCATGTGGCAATGAGTTCCCCAGGTTAATCATGAGTGTGTAAAAAACCTCTAATTCATTTTATCAGTTTTTAAATGGTTGCCTTTCATTGTCATTGAATTCTCCTTTTTTCTTGTTTTATGAGAGAGCATCCCGTTTACCCTCCCTGCGCCATTCATTATTTTCTATATTTCTGTCATGTTCATTGTATTCATCTGCTCTCTAAACTGAACAGCAGTCTGAATCTTTTTAATGTCCCCTCATGTGGAAGTCTTTCCATGCCTCTGATCATTTTTGTTGCCTGTCTCTACACCCCATCTATTTGGCTCTCCCATTGACGCATTGCATGAACCTGGGCAAATCACACGCAGCCAGATTGTGATGCCCTTACTCATCTTAAATAGTACTTTGCTGCACAAATCGAAATCTCATTGAAGTTAGTGAGACAACGTGTGGAATAAGTAGTCAGTGAATCACGATCTGGCCCTGAACTTCTCCATCACCTTCCCCATTGGCATGATGAGGATTACTCTGTACCCTCCTTTGTGAAGCATGCTGAGATCTATGAATCAAAAACTCTCTCTGAGTGCTGAGAACCAGTCTGATTATTTATAGGCATATTTGTGGGATGTGGGGATCACGCCGTTATGAAAGAGCTTGTAAAACAGGAGGGGAAAATATTTCCTAGAAGCTGAAGATTTTTGAAAATTACCAGAGGGAGTGATAAAAGGAAGGGACTGCCTGGGAGCAATTTTTGAGAGTGATATTTTGCATGTCATTGGCTATATGTGGTGAAATAAATCTTCCATGCATTGGCCTCAAATAAGTATTTACAGGAAACGTATGTCCTGCTCCCTGGGGCTTGTCTCTGCTTTCAACCATAGGATAGCTTTGGTTGGGGAAATGTGGAGGACCAGCATCCTAGGGGAGTGGTAAAAGGAAGAAATAAAACCTCTCTGTTGGTTTACAGACATCATCAGTTTTTCCCCTGGATGTATTGAGGAAGAGCTTTCTGAATGAACTGACTTTTATAGAGAATGAGCCAACTGTCTCCATGGTGTAACTCCGCTGACTTCACTTCCACCAAGAATGAATTTGACCCAAAGCCTCTTATTTTGCAAAACCTGGAGCATTTGTAAAGGATAATCAAATCTGGATGACTTTCACATGGCATACGGGTCTTAATCTGAGGTAGGTCTTTAAAGGGATTATCTACAAAACAATAAATTAAAAAGAAGAATGTCACTAAAATATATTTTATAGAAGTGAATAATAGAAATTAGTAACTCCCACAAGAAGCTGCTATCTTGAATGTCTAAAGGCATAATGTAAAATGCAGCGAATAGAGCTCCCACTTGAATGTATCAGATATCAGAGACCTTCAAAATTGTTGTAAATCAAACTGTTTTTCCTTGCAGAGTTTCTTAAATTAAAAATGGTTAGTCTACATTAGGTTCTGGTGAAGGTCAATGCCCATAGCTGAAATCACATGAGTTTTGTATCAGGGGGCTTGCCCTGGGTGCTGGAAAGCCTGGGCCTAAACCAATCCTGATTAATCGATGAGCCCCACCTGAGAGTAATCTGGTGATTCCTGAGTACACTGCAGAGAATAGAGAGCGAGAAGGCTCTTGTCTCAGTGGAGGGGAGATCAAAACAGGAAAGGAAGCAAAGCTCTCCGGGCAGGGAGGTCTGGGAAAGACCCTGACTAACCAGCAAAGTGAGTAGGAGACTTAGATGGGAACTTGAGAAGAGAGGTGGGAAGTGGCTCAGGGGAAACTACAGCAAAGACAAAGGCGCAGACCTAGCTGTTTGGTACAGGGCCTAGGCTGGAACCTAGAGTCAAGGATAGGACTGGGTTCCCTTACTGGCCCCTGGGAAGGGGCCTACAAACCCCTAGAAAGGCTTGTTGAGGCCAGCAAGGGGGCTGCAGGCTGAACTGAGGATAGGGTAAGGAAGAGCCCCAGACAGGGTAGAAGGCCTTCTTTCTGCTAAAGAAACTTTTAGTTTGGGCCAATGGCATCCCCAAAGGGGTGGACTAAAGCTGATGATCCAGACAGAGGGCTGAGTCATCAGGCAGAGAAATCACTGTAGCACTGAAGTGATTGTCAGCAGGTGATGCTAGCCTAGTGAGAGAACTCCAATGCCCTGAGGGGTTCGTGGCGGTGAGTGGATTTACAAGTTTCAGAAACAGGTTGTCTACAATTGGAACTTTACATCCGACCTCTCCTAGTGGTGAGGTTTGGTTATCCTGATCTGAGCCACCCCTGGGTTTGACTTACCAAAACAAAAATGAGACTGATGAGATTTTGCTGAGCCAGACCCAACCTGCTCCCCATTATAAGAGATCAGACACAACTGAAATCTTTCAACTGAATCCCCAAATTTCAATGGTTTGGATAAACTGGAATCAGGGTCTAAGCTACTCCTAGTGTTTAAATCTACAGGGAGAATATGGAAAGGCAGACTATAAACATCCTGGTTAGAATTTGGCCATGACACTGGGGTAATCCCCTATATCTAATGGGGAAAAAAGAGCCAGAAGGCTGGCTGTAGGTTTTGAGGAACCTTAGACAATGACATCATCATAACAAACAATCTCATTGGCCAGTCACAGCAAGGCACTGTTGCTAGCTGCTTCTGCATGCAGTAGCCTCATACATTTTAGTAGTGACTACACATATCACACTTTTTTGTAACATTTTACCCCGCATCAATCCCTTAATTTTGGAGCCAAAGATACGTTGCCTTTATGTTTGTTTTGATTCACTCACTCCTGGGGGCCTCAGGCCTATCCAAAATGGCAGTTTGGTCCTGTCATTGTTTATGGAAAAATAAAATCCTGTTGCTGTCTGTTCCAGATAATTTACTTGGCCTTGACTAATTTTCCATTCTGTGGAGCTTCTCTCTAAAGTTCAGCTGATTTCCCCTTGTTCATTTGCCTTCAGATGTTCCTCTGCCAGTCCCTGAGCCTTCCCAGTGTTGATACTCTCATCCTTACAGATTCTTCAGAACGCCTCTTCTGATTCATTTAGTCATCTGTTGCTCCATTTTTAATTTCACCAACCCTTTCTGATGTGCTTTTGTATTACTCCTGGCTCTCTGAAGCTTTCCTCCACCCTACACTTACACATACGCACAAGTGCAATATAGTTGTCTTCTCAGACATTGTGTTGCTTCAGCCAACATGGCGACTTCTAGTTTTTCTACAGTTAAAAGCAAGATCTCCTGAAAAGGTCCAATTCTGCTCTGGTTTCAGGAGAGATCGTGTTGTGGGGAAGCTGCCCTTCCCATTGTAGTGATCTGTGCCAATCCAGCAAATGAAATAGGAATTCACCTCTGCTATAGATCAGCATGTCACTCCCTTCAGGTGATTCCTGGTTCCTTTCTCCTCACTGTCACCCTTTGTAGATCAAAGGAGGAGACCCCTGCTTGTGCACAGGTTTGATGCAATGTTACAGTGTGAGAAGAAATATGCTGAAAAGCATACAGGAGCAAATTCCGCAATTACAAACACAGGTAACCTGAGAACAAAGAGTGAGCAGGTTTTCAAAGGTAATGTTTCCCTATTTGCCCACAGGGATCAGCCAAAATTCAGGGTCTAGTGGGATGTTTCTGTTAAGAGGAGATTCCTACCCTGTTCAGGGAAACAGGACTTTGTATATATTCTTTGTAAATAAACAGGATTGCAGCAATGAAATACCTGACCCCAGAATCAAACAGCAGGAGAGAATTTCTTTACTCACAGTTCTAAGCCCCTTTCTAGCCAGCACTTAGCCCAGAAGATCTCTCTTTAGGTTTTTCTCAGGGGGCATGCTCCCCCTGCTTGTTCTGGCTGTGTCCTTGGCTTTCTGCTGCTCTATTGTCAGCTCTTCTGATGTTTCTCCTGTTTCTGTCACAGAATACAGAAATACACCTCTACCAAACAATACCCATCAAACCCCCTCTGCCCATGTGCGCCTCTGTTCTAGGTGGAGACACACATCTGTGTTTTGGGTGGAGGTTGCTATTGTTTCAGCTATCTAGTTCCATAAAGAAGCTTAATTGTTTCTTATATTTATCAGTAAGGAAGGGAGGCTGTTACACCCACCAATTTTTTTGAGGTTTAACCCAACCCCGAACAACAATATGATATGAAAGAAGTGGATTTGGCCACCTAAGCTGCTACCTGGCTCAATTCTTCCTCTGATTCCCCTCAGCCACTTGAGTCTTGTACTGTACTGAAGGAAGCATGCACTTGGGTAATTTATTACCCAGGTGCATTAGAAAGTTACATGAAAGCCTAGTCTTTATTTGACCTGAGGCTGAAGCCAGGCTTGTCAGTTGATGCACCAAGATTATTGGGTGCTGGCCAGATCTCATTAGCATCTTATCTTTGAGGGAGGGACAAATATAACATCCATACAGCACAATTTAATTCACCCAGAACCCTCATTCTAGCTACGTAAAAATAATGAGAACACCATCTTCTTGTTGGACAAGCAAGATGGCGCTCCAGACTATTCTTAGACAAGCCACCTTAAAAATGTCTTATCACTCACTGTCCTCCATTCATATCATTCTCTAATTAGATCTCTGCAATCATTCAGGCTGGTCAAATTAAAACTGAGGCTGAAGGTATCTGAACCTGTAAACAGCTGTGGAAATCTCATCTCATGGCCTATACAGACCTACATGCTGACCAGATCCCTGTGGTATGATTCATATCATCTAGTGCATGATATTGTACATGGCATGCTATTACAAGCTGTCAATGTCATTGTTGTGGGGTTTTCTTGTTTTGTTTTTATGTTGGTTTGGGGATTTTTTTGTTTGTTTGCACTGAGGAAGCCCTGCTGAGTCAGGACTTTTCTTGTTATAGAAACACTGCTTTTTTGTTTTGGACTGGGTGATGGAAGGAGGTTTTGAACCCTTTGAAGAGTTAGAACCTGTTGGGTGTGAATAGCGGCTTCTTGAGAACTAGATGTCCTTTCTCTTTTTGTAACTGAAAGCACCGCTTGACCTGTGACCGTTCTGTTGAGGAGATGATAACTTTCTTTTTTGTAATAGGAAGGTAGCATTGTCTAGTGGTTAGAACATGAAATTGGTAATCAGGAGGCCTGCGTTCTATACACCATTCTGCCACTGGCTTGCTGTGTCACTCCACTGTGCCTCCATTTTCTCACCATTAAAATGAGGATAACGATAGCTCAATTTACAAAGGAGGGTAACTGGATAAAGAGCACGATATAAGTGCAATGTATTAGCACCATTATACCAGGAGCAAGGATCTTTTTATCCAAGAATCCCAAAGTGCTTTACAAACAAAGCCTGATGTAGCACTCGTCACTCCAGTGAGGAGTCCCATTGGCTTTAGTGAGACTTGCGTGAGTAGGGGCTGCAGGATTGGACTTATATATACACGCACACACACATATATAGGTGAGAGGGGGGCCTGTCTGCTCACATGATTCTATGATTTAAGTCAGTGGTAAAAATCCCATTGACTCCTTTAAGAGGAGGATTGGGCCCAGTGTAACTTAATTCATGGTAGTGCCATGATTCTAGTACTCCGCACATACAATTGTAGTATATCTGTGCACGTTAGCCGTGATATCGGTGTCGAGCGCTGGCGAAGGCTGAGCTTGGACGATGTGTGTCCATCTCTCCTGCAGACACACACCCCTCCTTACTCTTCTACTTGTGTTAGCATCATGGCTCCTCCCTGCTCCTCCATTTTTAGCTCCACTGTGGAGTTTGAGGTAGCCAGTGCGTGTGGCTCTGGGGATTAATGCTGCAAACATATACTCCTCGCCTGCTGGTATAGAAGGGCTCGGGCTCTGCTTGTGGAGAAATTCGTTTCTGTATAATGTAAATGGTGCCAGTTGGAGGTAGTGGTGAAAGTATCCCATAGCATCTTCTGAGGGAAACTAGTTGAGGGGGAGTGAATGGAATGGGGGCTACAGCCAGCTGTGTGAGTAGAAGGGTATCCCTCTGGGGGGAGTGGACTCAGTTGTGGGGGAGTGGAAGAGATGAGTTATTTTCACCACTCTTCCCCCTCCCATACTATCCCCTCCCTGTAAATAGAGTCAATATGGGGGAGCAGGGTGAAGCCAGCATGGATGTCAAATGGCAACAAAGCGTAGAAGATCAGAGAGCAGTCCTGGACTTGGTCCCTTCCAACCCAGATTTCTAGCCTGACTTTGCCATCTCCAGAGGTTTGGCTTGCTTGAACAGAACACTCATGGGGGAAGCTTGCTTGAAATGAATGTGGTTGCATAAGGGGCAAAGGAAAGCAGAACTTGCCCTGTTGAACATTATACTGGATAAGATTCCCTATTGCAGCAAACCAGGTGAGGAAAGTAGGGAATGGCAAGCGTGGAGAGATCAGGCCCACTTCCTGAGCTATGATGGTGAAGCTGTGCATCATGTGCTGTTCTGCATTGTGAAATGAACCCGCCTGTATCCAGAAGAGTGGAATTAACTTTTAATTGGAGAAAACAATTAGTGCTACAATACAGAAGATTGTTTCAAAAAATGAAACATTTTGGCTGTTTTTTAATCCCAAAGTGTCCATGGGTTCCAGGCAACAATATGGTCCAGTGGCTTTACATATTTCAGTTGGAATCAGAATGAAATTTGTTTGGAATCACGCAAGAAAGTAGTTCCACATCCTTAGATTTTTACTGCTTTATCTGCATTTTAAATAAAGCCAAATGGTTCTGTGCTGAAATCATGTAGTTAATCCAGATCCCAGGATGAGACCTTAATTGTAAACTTCAGCCTGGAGTGAAATCTATAGAGCTAAATTATAAACCTCTTTTAAAAACACTTACATATTTCTATCACTCCGTGTAATGGAAATGCTTGCAAAGGCTTAACTCCAGGATTGCAACTGGCACTGTCAGAGTTTGTGGAAATAAGGCACCCAGGGAACACTGAATCTGAGACCTTTCTGTTCTTATCTCCTGTGCTTATAAATGATTGAGCTACATGCACACTGTATTAAGGCTGGCTTCCAACTTGCATTCTGCTCTCCTCTTACCCTCCTCCCGCCCACTTCTATTCTAATTTTCTCAAATCCCTTTTGGGATGATACTTTCTCATAGAAGATAAGGCCAGACATGAAATTAGTTCAGCCGCTTTTGAGTTTTCCGTGAGTACAAATGTAACAAACTACTTACCCAGCTGTTCCTCATCAGAAATGTTATGTATTTATAATTCAGAACTGGCCGAACAGATTTTGTTCAAACTTGGCTTGCATTCTAGATTCACTGAGATCTAAGGAACAAGCCAACTTTGAAGGAAATTGACTTGTTACCTTGAAACTTATAAATCAGACCCAGGTTCTCTCAGATCACCAGGAGAGACAGCAATGAATCTGACCCTCAGGATCTAGAAAATAAGAGTATAAACGGAAAAGAATACAACTGTCCTCAATTTCAATTATCCCTGAAGCTAAAGTACATTTTAAGAGCAGCGAAGTCTCTCTTCAGGGTCTGTTATATGAATACATTGTTTGTTAAAAATTAGTCAAATTCATTGGTCCTTCTCTTTCTCTCATGGGCCTGAGTAAAGGATTGAGGGGAAAAAAATGACTAAGAATCTAGGGATTTGGCCCAATATGCATAATTTTTCACCATACCATCACTGTTAGGGGATTACTGACAAAGACTAATTGCAAGTTCATGAAGTGCGTAGTTGAATGCAAAAGCATTTACATTTTATGAAACAAATGTATTGTCAAGGGGCATAATTTGTCACTTTTAAGTTGGCAACTTAATTGCATTTAAACCTTAATAAAACACTCCCAATCCCTACTGCAAAACTTGTTTGAAGTACATTACTTTGAGGCGATGAAGACTCCTTTAGTTTATGCCATTAGTGTTTTTTAACACGTCATTCACAAATATGCTCTCATGGCCTCACAGGGGCACATATAACTGAAACAACTTATTTTTAAAATAAAGAGGAGAATATTGTTATAAACTGAGTTAAAATCCCTTAAACTGATGACTGTAAGAGTTGCCCTTCATTCTGATTAAACAACATGTCTGTCTGCAAGACAAAGGCATACCCAGGGCCACTCAGAAATGTTAAAGACTTTGGGGGTTGGAGAGACAGAAGAGGCAGAAAAGGAGAGACAGTCTGAACAGAACATGCAGTTGGTAGTACAACCTTGAGAAAGTCCTAGCAAGAGCTTTAGAGATGAGTGATGGCTGATAGAGGTTTGGTGTTATGAGCAAGGACACCATCTCCTGTTGTTCTGGTTCCTCCTGTGTTCAGGGAAACAGGACTTTGTTTGTTTATCTCTGTAAATAAACACAATTGCATCAAAGATACCAGACTCCATCAACCTCTCTTCCTAACTGGAGAAACCTACAAGACCCTGAATTTTGGCCAGTCACTCAGGTCAAAAGTGTGTATTGGGATATAAAGAGACATAAGCATAGAAAAGGGTGTGACAGGACAATATCTTGGACGCACCTTATTGAATAAATTATGTATCGTTGTTGGGCGGGGATTGTATGTAATTACACGGGTGGGAGAAGCACAACTCTCCAGGAACTAAGAACAGTGTGGGGTTGGTTAGGCAAATTCACTCAGGCTGTAACCCTTCCAGACAGCTACCATGACCTGGAGAGAGACTCGTATATACCAGTTGAAAGTGGATTCTCAGGGGACCAGCGGACAAAGAAAAGATTTTTGGTTAAATAGCCTGAGTCAAAACTGACTCAGGGCTTTGTGCTGATACAACAAATGGACAGGACCTTCTGTCAACGACTGTTCATGTGCTGGATCCCTTCCTGAAGTGGGGGTGAGCTCTGGCCAGTTAATGAGCATGGGTGTAGGTTCTTTCATCATTTTAATGTGTTTTCTCTAATGCTTTTACCTTAAGAATAAACGTGCTTCCTTAGAAGCACCTATGTGGTAACTTAACTGTGGCAATTACATTGTTTGCAGTCTCAGAGGAGAAGGTGGCAGGGAACTGTGCAGCCTGGAAATAACCTGGTCAAGAGGGAAAGGGACGAGGGTCTCCACCCAAGAGAACTGATGGCTGAGGAGCCGAGAGCCTGAGGGTGGGTGCCCTTGCTGGACCACGAGGGGGAATACAGGTGCAGTTGCCCTGACCTGTGACATAGGTGGTTCTTACTTGAGGTGGTTCAATTCACCTCAATCTCCTTTTCTGTCTCAACCCTACATGTTGCTTCAATTTATAAAGCTAATTCTTGTCTGATACTTCAGTAGCAATCAGTTGGGGCCCTGTTGTGTTAGTGCTGCATGTGCACGTAGTAAGGACAGCCTCTGCCATGAAGAGCTTAGTCTGAGTAGAGAAGACAAACGGGGGGGATGGGAAAGGGAACCTGGGAACTTTTGGCCCCCAGCACTGTTTGGACCACACTGCCGTCCCATACGCTTTCCCAAACATCTGATCCAGGGTTCTGTGTGGGGCCATCTCTAGGACTGACTTTTAAACCATGTGCCGATTCTAAATATAGTGCCTTTGTTTATGTTGCCCTGCTGTGCTGAAATCCTTCGCTGCATGAGGTTTGCTCTGTAGGCTTAGTACTTCATTTTTCCTTCCCATCCCATGTTTGTAAAGTGCTTTGATGCTTCCAAATGGAGCTCTGTTCAATTTGCAATAAAAAAGTCCAGTACATTTCAAAGCAACTCCCATAACTTCATGTTTTTAATTGTCCAGAATCTCCAACTCTTCTTTGTTTTATTCTAGTTGTAAAATCAAATAGCCTGGACAAAAACAAAGGGACTTTTTCGCTAGGAAAACCTGCTCATATGTATGTGTGTGTGCGTGGCGGGTGGTGGGGAGGGGGAAAAAGAGTATGCCTGAACTCATTGACTGGACCGTGGGTGTGGGACTAGGCCACTTGGTAGCTAAGATATTGTTTTGCTTCCTTTCATTTCCAGTACTTTCAGCTCTAACAAACTTCTTTGAGGAATTGTTCATGTGAAGCTGTAGATATTGGACTTAAAGTGACAACAGGGTAGTGCCTCATTTGTCACTCTAGTGTCCAGAGAAAAGAGGACTGGGCTATGAGGAATATAAAGAGGATTTTTTCTTTTTTTGAGGCTGTTAGACACAGACCCTGTGATTCTTTCTGGCTCTCCAGTCTGTGCTGCCCGTTATTACCAAATAGGCTCTCCTGTGAGGTCAGGAAGGAATTTCCCCTCCAGGTCAGATTGGCAGTGACGTAGGGTTTTTTGCTTTCTTCTGCAGTGTGTGGATGTGGGTCACTTTTCCAGGATTATCTGGGTATATCCCACTTAATCATATTCCTGCCATTGCAGGGGCCTTGGGCACTCGTACACCCTGGTCCTTCCTATTCTCTGCCTGTGGCACATAATAGTCTAGCCTCCTGTGGGCTGTGACACTTGCGGTCTGATTTCTGTTGTTGGTAGTCTGTGATATTAAGCAGGTCATACTAGTTGATCTGATGGCCGCTTCTGGCCTTAAATTTAGGGTGACCACTTTTTCAAAAGGCAAAAGCGGGACACAGGCAGGAGCCTTGGCCAGGCTGAAAGCTGGAGCCACCCAGGGAGCCCTGAATCCTCCGCCTGCCCTGGGCTGGTGGCCGGGGTGCCTGAGGGCCCCCCTGGGGTGTACCGCCCGGGGAAGGTGGAGGATCTGGGGCTCCCCACAGCAGCCCGGGCTCCCTAGGCGGCTCTTACAACTGCCCAGCTCTGGCTTTTGGCCTGGCTTGGGCGTTGGGGCCTTAGGAGAGAAAGGAGGAGCAGGAGGTGGGTCCTCATGGCAAGGGGGGAGCTGAGGCCCACCTCAGCACCCTCCCTTCCTCTCCCCACACTGGGAAGAGGTTGGCACCATTACTGAGCCTTGGTGAGGCGCAGAGTGGCGCCACAGGGAATCCGGGACAAATGGTCTGGTGTCATTCAGACCAGGACTTGAAGGACTCTGCATTTCAGGACTGTCCTGCCCAATTTGGTATGGGTCGTCACTCTGTTTAAACTATATGACCAAGACCTGGCCTGGACGCAGTCATGCAATTGGCAGCTGCTTGCACAACAATCCTTGCTCAGCAATGCAGTATAATTCATTTGTACAGAACATTCTGATAACACTAACTCTTCCTTTGGGGAGGCAGGGAGGTGTGTTAACACTAGGTAGCGGAGTGGAGACCGGGGTGAAATGGACTGATCTCTCCAAAGGGGTAGTGCTGCTCGTCTGTGCTGGCAGCAGTGGGCCCAGAGTGCTGATGCAGCAGAGTCTAAGTGTCACTGGGGTAGTGCTCTCACCAAACCCAAGACCTCAGAAATGAGCAGATGATAGAAATGAAGCCCAGAAGAAGTATTTGCAGCCTAAAATGCAGCACGTTTCCTACCAGTGGGGCTTGGAAGGAACAGGAAAGTGCTTCAGGGTGGAGAGAGAGAATGCTGCGCTCACTTACAAAATGCTTCACTGGCTAGGAATTAAACGACTGTACGGTCTCCTAAGTCTAGCAGTCATTTAAGGCAACTCCTTGAGCTACTGCGCCAGAGAGTGTTACTACTTGTGCTTTTTGAGCGGTAGAGATGGCGGAGTGAGGAAATGCATGGGTGTAAGTGAGGGCAGAAGAATGTCAGACTGGGCTCAGATGCAACACCCCTTACAGTCAGAGTGTTGCATGGGTGTAACTGACCGTCAAATTTCGTCCATAATAATTGTGGTTATTGCAACAGGGGGGTTACATAGACTCTTCAGTATATTGGGGGTCATTGCTATAGTAATATTACTTGCAGCTGTATTTGGGCTAGTACAGGAGAACACTATCTTATTTTTTTTAAATAAGGAATTACAGATGAATTGGATCAACTGCCATTACTGAAACATGCCTGAAGAGCCTTCATTTTCCCTCATAAAATGTGTTCTGCGGTGATTCCTCAGTGTTTCTAGTAAAGTTTTGTAAAACATTTTACTGAGCAGTCATGACAAGATTAGAGTTTTATGGGCCAAGTTCTCTGTTTCTACTGTTCTATTGTGCAACTAGAAAACTCAATGGGGTTGCACTGGAATCCCTGAGCACAGAATGTGGACCCCTCTGATTTTCAGCAATACTGTCTATGGCAGAGGTTCTCAAACTGTGGTCCGTGGACCACCAGTGGTCTGCGAGCTGCATTCAGGTGGTCCATGGATAGTTCCCTCTAAGGTGTGCGCCTGGGCGGCCACACACAAGAGAATGAAGGGCCACCCACCTAATTAGTGGAGACGTGCAGGCATGGCTCCACTAATTAGGTGCCTGGACCCTGGAGAAGATGCAAATGTAAGGTGAGGTGGTGGCCTTGGGGGACGGGGAATAGGGGGTAAATGGGAGGGGGCAGTGGGGTAAGAAGAGGGGGTGGGGGGAATTTGGGATGTGCAGGGCTGTGGCAGCCAGAGAGAGAGGCGACTTTCCCCAGCTCCAGGTCTGTGGCTGCTGGGGAGAGACCCTCCCCCTCCTTCCCAGCCCCAGCTCGGGGGCTGCCGTGGCAGGGGAGAGAGGGCACATCCATTGCATTAGAAAGGTAAACTACTGATATTAAAATATGAGTTGTGTGCTTTTATTTGTAGAACAAAGAAACATTTATTATTATTATTATCTTATTTTATATATATATAGTGCTTTTATCCAAAACGCTTTACAATAGTTAGCTAACGGTACAAACAACATTTGGAAAGATCATTAAGTGGTCTGCCGAGACCCTCAGCAAATTTCAAGTGGTCTGCAAAAAAAAAAAAAAAAAGTTTGAGAACCACTGGTCTATGATACATTGTACTAAACCTTAGAGTATTCTGTGCTCTTGTAAAATGTTTTGAATACACGGCCATTAAATATGGCTTCGGAGGAAGGTGCAAGGAACTCTGTAATAGGTACTTATGAATAGCTGCCCACATGGGAATTTTTTTCCCAAACCACCCCCATCAGCTACTGGCTGGCCTAAGCCCTGAAGCATATCCCTCATAACAATGAATCACATCTACAGTAGCTGTGGATGCTCTCATTATCCATATACATGCCTAATTCCTTTTTTAATCCAACTAATCGCTTGGCCTCAGTATATCTAATGGCAGTGAGTTCCACAGGTTATAAATAGCATTTTCCTTGTTCTCATGTTATGCAAAATGCAAAATTAGTGCTCCTATCTCATTCTTTATTCTGAATACTTCTTCCATGTCTCTGATGCATAGAGAAGTCTTTCCATGTCGTCAGTCTCTGAACCCCCTCTATTTTTGCTATACCTTTTTGGAGGTAGGGTGTGCAATGCTGGTAGACCAGGTGCCAGCTCATGCCAAAGTCCCTAGGCCTCAAGTGCATAGCTGGAAACCAGTCTGACTCACCTGTGTGGTGTTGCTAAAATAGGTATTAGGCTTGTAACAATGTGTTTAGACTTTAATGCATCCAGTAACTTATAAGCATTTCATAATCTCATTTAGTAAGCCATGCTATAAGGTAATACTTAAGTATTTGTTCTGGAACTGTAAATCCAGTCAGGGAAGAAACCTCACCAATATTGGTTTGCACCCATGAGGTGGGTTATCTCTGGCACATCAGGAAGGCCTATTGAATCCAAATGGGCCATTGTAAACTATCAAAGAACAAGGACTTTGTTGATTGCTCCTGGAGCACCCACAAAGAAGGGGGCATGCAGAAGCACTCATCCCTTCCATCTAGGAAGATTAAAATCCCTGACCAGGAGGAATTGGGGTTTTTTGATTTTTTTTTTATGCTGTTTAGACTCTAAGGGACAAAGATTCCTAAACACAAGCAAGAGATCCCTAGGATTAACCTGGGTTAGCCCTAAAGACTTTAAGGCATATTTCATCCTCTGAAATCTAAGACAGCAACTCATTTGTATGTATGTGTTTACCTGTTTTAACCTTGTAAATAATTCTCATTTCTCTTTCCTAGTTAATAAACCTCTAGTTAGTTTGTTACAGGGCTGGCTACAAATGTTGTCTTGGGTTTAAGATCTGAGGTACAATTGACCTGGAGTAAGTGACTGGTCCTTTGGGACTGGGAGTATCCTGAATATTGATACAATTTTTTTTGGTGTAAGCGACCATCTATCATAAAGTATCTTGCCACCCAGGCAAGCTGGAGACTGGAATGCCCAAGGGGACTTCCTGTAAGTCTTACCATGGAGTCACAGTGCTTTATGAGTTCACACTTGTTACTGGGTTGCTAAAATCTAATTATAGAACATACAGTCAATTGGGGGTTTTGCCTTGCTTCTTCACAAGCTGACCTGAGGTTGATATTCTCACTTGTGAGCCACTGCACACAGAGTGAGCGCAGTCCAGGTGGCAGTGTACCATGAATTTATATGGCACTATAATATTCTCAGGATTATTTCTGGTCCTGAAGTAATGCTCACTGGTCTGTCATCCCCAGCATGCCCCATAAATGACTTGCTAAAAGATTGGTCCAAAGTGGCTATACTCTAGTCATCTGTAGTAGCTGCTGTTAATGAGAGAGCACATTTTTGTTACCAATTTATTCTTAATGTCTTTCGAAGTCTTGGGGTTATAGTCACCAATACTGGTGACTTGCCATTCTTCAATTTATCTGTGTGTTCCAGCACCTCCCTTTTTTGATCCCTTAATTTCTGACAGTATCTCATCTCTAGTACTTGAAAATATTAGGTCCAGGATATGTAATTTCCCAACATCCACTGAAGTGAAGACTGATGCAAAGAAATCATCTAGCTTCTCTTCATTGAGCTTGCCCAAACCAAGTGGGATGCATCCTGCTGATTTCAGAGAGCAAATCAGTTACACCCAGTTTGAATAGATTCTCCTATGGGATTCAGAGCGTTAGTAATAGGAGATGGAGCCTTTCATCTATTGGTAAACTGGACTGGATTTGAACTGCTTAACAGGGAATAAAACTCAGTGTAGTCTGAAGGGGTTTTGGCCTGTGAGAGCTCAGGCCAGTTCCAGTGTTTACGTGTTGTCCGTTGCGGGGGTGGTATTTATTTCCAGTCTCCACAGCAAGGCAAACCGAATGAGCCATAGAGGCTGAACTGCTCTCTCACCCTAACACTAGCTCTTACTTACTGGCCAGGGCTGGGGGAGTAGGGTGCTGACGGCTAATGCTGCTGCTGCCCATACTCTGCTGCTTCTGTAGATGGAAGAAGTCTCCAGGGCTCTCAAACCAACTCTAAAAACTAATTTGTAAAGGAATGTACATCCTGATCATTTCAATGTCCCGGTGTGAAATCCTGGCCCCATTGAAGTCAATGGTGAAACTCCCGCTGACTTCAGTGGGGTCAGTAATCTCCTGGAGACCTGTGGAGAAATAGAGTGAGAACTGTAGTTCTGTATTTGACCAGTGCTCTGACCCAGTATAACAGTCAATATGGGATCCTGCCTCAGGCAGTGGCTGTCGAACAGGTATTTAGTAAGATTTATACCCAGTGGTAAAGTTTCCAAGGCATTTTGAAAGGGTTTTACACTTGCTCTGAATTGATCTCCAAGTTGAATGGTCCCACATCTTCTATCCGCATGAGTAATTTACTGTAATTAATGGGGCGCCGTTTGCTTGCACTGCTCTGACCTCAGCTGCCACCTGCGTATGAGCTCAAGTATTTCTAAAGTTCTACATAAAACCATGCTGTGCTGCGGGCCCTGACTGTTTGCAGACTAGAGCTGCAGTGTGACCTGCTCTCAGGCCGGAACTGAGAGCCCAACTGCATGACATCACACGTTAGTAATTCAAGTGAGAGGCCCTGTGGTTCTCTTTCACTCCTCTCTCCTCCTATTTCTATTACAGCCCTGGACTGACTGGGTAGCCAATGGCAAGAAACAGTTATCAAGTGGGTGAGGTATGATGCCTGCATAATATAAAACTTAAAGCAACTGAAAATGAATTCAAGTTCTGTAGTCAGGAGATAGGAAAGGATATGATTTGATCAACTCCTTCTCCCTTCCCATCTGTGTGTGTGTGTGTGTGTGTGCACACGCACGCACACACTGTAACAAAGTGGCCTTTGGCGGGACACTACTGAGAGTATCAATTCAGGACAAATTGCTTAGAGCAGGGCAGTCACAGCCCAAGGCTGGGAGTCTTTCACTACTAAGGCACACCAAACCAGCCAAACAGAGAGGACTTCGGTTTTACCCCCCTGGCTAACCACAAGTCACACAAGCAATTCCCTCAGACACTCCAGTTTCCCTGTATCCCCACCAGCGCCTCTCCTTATGGGGATGAATGTTTATGAAAACCAATACCCCCGTAAAAGGAAAAAAGGTTCTCCCGATACCAAAGGACCAAGCCCCTGACCCAGGTCAATATACCAATCAGATCTTACTCACAAATCACGCTGTTGCCAACAGAGCCGGCTCTAACTTTTTTGCCGCCCCAGGCAAAAAAGAAGAGCGCCGCCCCGCCATAACCCCCCCCCCCCCCCCAGCGCCGCGCCGGGCCGCCCAAACCCCCGCCCCGATCGCTGGGTCGCCCAAACCCCTGAGCGCCTCGCCGGGCTGCCAAACCCCCACCCCAGCGCCTCGCCGGGCCGGCCAAACCCCTGGAGTGCCGCACCGCACTGGGCCGGCCAAACCCCCCCCCCCCCCCCCGAGCACCGCGCCGGGCTGCCCAAACCCCCAGAGCGCCGTGCCGCACTGGGCCGGGCCGGGCCGCCCAAAGCCCCGGAGCGCTG
>NW_020664738.1:35260-46966 GCF_002925995.2 Terrapene triunguis | reverse complement strand
AAAAAAAAAAAAAACCCTCGAGCGCTGCCCCGCCGAACAAACACCGCGAGCGCCCCCCGCCACCCCAACATTGGCCGCCCCTTATAAGGTGCCGCCCCAAGCACCTGCTTGGTCCGCTGGTGCCTGGAGCCGGCCCTGGTTGCCAATCCTTTAGAATCTAAAATCGAAGGTTTATTCATAAAAAGAAAGAAATATAGATGAGAGTTAAAATTGGTTAAATGGAATCAAATACATACAACAATTGCAAAGTTCTTAGTTTAGACTTGTTTCAGGCTTGATGGGATTACTACTGATTTAAACCAATCAAATCTCTGGAGTACAAACATCCCAGCTTGGATGGGTCATTAAGTCCTTTGTTTAGAGCTTCAGTTTCAAACACAATTCCTCCAGAGTCAGAAGCAGGATTGAAGACAAAATGGAGGGGTTTCCAGGGTCTTTTATATCCTCTACCATGTGGAAGGAAACCCCTTTGTTCTTACTGTGGAAATTCACAGCAGCAAAATGGAGTTTGGAGTCACATGGGTGAGTCACATGTCCATGCATGACTCAGTTTGCAGGCGGCAGCCATTGCTCACATGCTAACTTGAACTTTCCCAGGAAGGCTCCTCAGATGTGGATTGGAGTCTCCCAAGATCCATTGTCAGTTAAGTGTTTCATGATTGGGTACTTACTCAGAATAGTCCTTTCTGAGGAAGCTGACCAAATGGTTCACTGATGCTACTTCAAATCAAACACTTTGAGATACAAGTACATAGCCAATATCCATAACTTCAAATACAAAAATGATACACACATACAGACACCATAATCATAACCAGCAAATTACAACCTTTTCATAGACACCTTACTTGACCTCCTTTGTACAAGATTTGGTGCAGCTATAGGACCTTGGTTGCAACAATGCTCTATACGGTCACAGTTCATGTCAATAACGTCACACACACACACACACACACAAGGAATCAGGCTTTTCTCTCATCCAACTTTTATTACAGTGGTTAATGTGGTGCAACCTGCATTCACATTGAATCATATGGCTCTGTACAAATAAGAGACCAAACTAGGTTAATAGATCTTAAGGCCAGAAGGGACCATTATGATCATTTAGTCTGACCTCCTGTGTAACACCTGTTAGACTAATCTCTGTATCAAGTCCATAACTGTGAGCTAGAGCATATCTTTTTAGAAAGGTATCCAGTCACATTTTCACGGTAACTGCACTTATATTCCCCCTCTGTGGTTCACCAAGGGCACCCACTTAAAGGTTTCCAACTCCCAGCCATTACGTCTCTTGGGCAGAGACTGATTAAACAGGCCAGTGTCTGTGCTTTGCTTTCTCCTCAAAGACTGTGAACCACGTAACTGCCAGCAGTTACAAGTTACCACACACTTCTTTATAAGCAAGCACAGATATTCTTAAGGTGAAAGCATTTAAAAAAAACATTTAAAAAAAAATAAGAAAAGAATCTACATGCATGCTATAAAGCTTACCAGAGGTCACCCACAACTTCAGCCTCAGTCTCTGGTAGGTGTCAATCCTTCAAAACATGCAACTGGATTTTCCCCCGGTTACAAAATCATAACTGCCTCGGATACAGAACCAGAATCCCAGCTGAGCAGGTCAGCCATTTCTTTATGCAGTTCTGGCCTTTGGTCCCCAGGAACAGCTAATCCCCAGTCCAAGACCCCTCTCAGACTAAAGCTTCAGAAGGCTGGGTTTTTGCATAATTGAAAATGGGGAATTTTATTAACCTCTCCCTAGGGATTCCTAAGGAAAACCGCTTAACATTTATTGTTCCAAAAGTTAATTCTTATCTAGCACACTTTCAATATAATCCTTAGAACGCCGAGATCTCTCATCTGCTACATCGCCCCCTAGAGAGGTTCCATACAATCCTGGCTCACAATCATATGCAAACCATTCATTTAATACAATGGACCTCAAAGAGACTTAAACTTAATTCAGTAAGGCCTCCCCAGGATGTTGCAGGATGCTGCCGTATCTGTCACAATCCAGTCTTGACTTAAAGATTGCAAGTGATGGAGAATCAATGACGTCCCTAGATACATTCATTCCAATGGTTAATTAACTTTGCGCCTTATTTCTAGTCTGAATTTGTCTAGCTTCAGCTTCCCAACCATTGGGCCTCTTATAACTTTGCATGTCAAGTTTCAGACTAGAGCACAGTTTTACACCTAAATCATCCCCAAACCACTAGGAGTTACAGTAACATGCTAAGTATCATAGGGGTAGCCGTGTTAGTCCGGATCTGTAAAAAGCAACAAAGAGTCCTGTGGCACCTTATAGACTAACAGATGTATTGGAGCATAAGCTTTCGTGGGTAAATACCCACTTCGTCAGACGCATGTAATGGAAATTTCCAGAGGCAGGTATAAATATGCAGGCAAGAATCAGTCTGGAGATAACAAGGTTAGTTCAATCAGGGAGGATGAGGCCCTCTTCTAGCAGTTGAGGTGTGAACACCAAGGGAGGAGAAACTGCTTTTGTAGTTGGATAGCCATTCACAGTCTTTGTTTAATCCTGAGTTGATGGTGTCAAATTTGCAAATGAACTGAAGCTCAGCAGTTTCTCTTTGAAGTCTGGTCCTGAAGGCTTTTTGCTGTAGGATGGCTACCTTTACATCTGCTATTGTGTGGCCAGGAAGGTTGAAGTGTTCTCCTACAGGTTTTTATATATTGCCATTCCTAATATCTGGCTTGTGTCCATTTATCCTTTTATGTAGGGATTGTCCAGTTTGGCCGATGTACATAGCAGAGAGGCATTGCTGGCACATGATGGCGTATATAACATTGGTGGATGTGCAGGTGAATGAACCGGTGATGATGTAGCTGATTTGGTTAGGTCCTGTGATGGTGTCGCTGGTGTAGATATGTGGGCAGAGTTGGCATCAAGGTTTGTTGCATGGATTGGTTCCTGAGTTAGAGTTGTTATGGTGCGTTGTGTGGTTGCTGGTGAGAATATGCTTAAGGTTGGCAGGTTGTCTGTGGGCGAGGACTGGCCTGCCTCCCAAGGTCTGTGAAAGTGAGGGATCATTGTCCAGGATGGGTTGTAGATCACTGATAATGCATTGGAGGGGTTTAACCTGAGGACTGTAGGTGATGGCCAGTGGAGTTCTGTTGGTTTGTTTCTTGGGCTTGTCTTACAGCAGGAGGCTTCTGGGTACACGTCTGGCTCTGTTGATTTGTTTCCTTATTTCCTCGTGCAGGTATCGAAGTTTTGAGAATGCTTGGTGAAGATCTTGTAGGTGTTGGTCTCTGTCTGAGGGGTTGGAGCAAATGCGGTTATACCTCAGTGCTTGGCTGTAGATGATGGATCGTGTGGTGTGTCTGGGATGGAAGCTGGAGGCATGAAGGTAGGCATAGCAGTCGGTGGGTTTTTGGTATAGGGTGGTGTTAACGTGACCATCACTTATTTGTACTGTGGTGCCAAGGAAGTGGACCTCCTGTGTAGATTGGTCCAGGCTGAGGTTGATGGTGGGGTGGAAGCTGTTGAAATCGTGGTGGAATTCTTCCAGAGTCTCCTTCCCATGGGTCCAGATGATGAAGATGTCATCACTGTAGCGTATGTAGAGAAGGGGCGTGAGTGGACGAGAGCTGAGGAAGTATTGTTCCAGGTCAGCCATAAAAATGTTGGCATATTGTGGGGCCATGCAGGTGCCCATAGTGGTGCCACTGGTCTGGAGGTATATATTGTCACCAAATTTGAAATAATTGTGTGTGAGGATAAAGTCACAGAGATCAGCAACCAGCTGTGCTGTGTCATCATCAGGGATACTGTTCCTGACAGCTTGTATTCCATCTGTCTGTGGGATGTTTGTGTAGAGAGCCTCTACATCCATGGTGGCTAGGATGGTGTTTTCTGGGAGGTCACCAATGCATTGTAGTTTTCTCAGGAAATCAGTGGTGTCACGGAGGTACCTGGGAGTGCTGGTGGCATAGGGTCTGAGTAGAGAGTCCACATATCCGGATAGTCCTTCAGTGAGAGTGCCAATTCCAGAGATGATGGGGCATCCAGGATTTCCAGGTTTGTGGATCTTGGGTAGTAGATAGAATAACCCCAGTCGGGGCTCTAAGGGTGTGTTGATTTGTTCCTGTGTTAGTGTAGGGAGTGTCCTGAGTAGATGGTGCAGTTTCTTAGTATATTCCTCAGTGGGATCTGAGGAAAGTCGCCTGCAGAATTTGGTATTGGAGAGTTGTCTGGCAGCCTCCTTTTGGTAGTCAGACCTGTTCATGATGACAACAGCACCTCCTTTGTCAGCCTCTTTGATTATAATGTCAGGGTTGTTTCTGAGGCTGTGGATGGCATTGCGTTCTGTACGACTTAGATTATGAGGTAAGCGATGTTGTTTTTCCACAATTTCTGCCTGTGCACGTTGGCGGAAGCATTCTATGTATAGGTCCAGACTGTCATTTCAACCCTGAGGAGGAGTCCATGTGGAGTTCTTCTTGTGTTGTTGGTGGGAGGGTATCTGTGTACCAGTGCACTGTTCAGTGTTATCTTGAAAGTATTCTTTGAGTCGGAGACGGCGAAAGTAGGCTTCCAGATCACCGCAGAACTGTATCATGTTCGTGGGGGTGGTGGGGCAAAAAGAGAGACCCCGAGATAGGACAGACTCTTCTGCTGGGTTGAGTGTGTAGCTGGATAGATTGATGATATTGCTGGGTGAGTTGGGGGTACCACTGTTGTGGCCCCATGTGGCAGGTAGGATTTTAGACAGCTTATGGTCATTTTTCCTTTGTAGAGAGGTGAAGTGTGTAATGTAGATCTCCTGTCCTATTTTAGTAAAGTCCGTTTACTTTACTAAATATGCACACCCTGCCCTATCAGTGTAACGCTTCCTCAGGGGCACTAACTCAGGAAATTTCATTTCCAGATGTACATACACATTTTTGAACACAAAGCATTTGCCCAGCCAGAGATGGGAACTCCAGGATCTCAACATCCCCAAATTTAGGGATAAGTTTGTAACGTTACCCCTCCCTCCCAAAAATCCAAATTTCACATCTTGCCTTTGCATCTATGTATTAACTTGACCATAACCCCAGATCTGAACATCATTAAATTTGCTTATGGAAAAGGAGGTTCAAAATTTGAATCTGGATCTGACATCACAGCTCAGAGTCATCTTCAGCTGAGACTAGTTTTCACGCTCATTTCCAAACTGGAGTCTGGCCATAGAGAGTAATTTTATATCCCTAAATTCCATATCGATACAATGACTCTAAAATGATGAATCTTATAGTTCATCATCTCAGGAGGAGCAAATATTCTGTTTAGTCTCTGCTTTTTGCAATCATGCCATGTATTATTCAAAGATATACATTACAGAAAAGCTCTTATAGTTACTGCCTTGGACTCAGACTCAGGAAACCTGAGCTATATTCCCTGCTCTGCCACAGATTTTGTGTGTGACCTTGAGCAAATCACTTAGTATCTCTTCGCCTCAGTTTCCCAATCTATAAAATAGGGAGTAATAGCTTCCTTTTTGTCTTAGCCATGAAGAGCTTTCAACCTTATGATGTGTGTTCAGTGCCTAGCACAATGGGCCCCCAATCTCATTTGGTGCCTCTAGGCACTACAGTAATACAAACAATAAATAAAAGGTTTGTTGCTCTCCTGGTTTACTTATGTATACGTCACCCTTTTGAAAATCTGTATTGATAAGGAGGGTGTTTTGTTTTATTTATCTTCTGGCCTATTGGGAGAAATTCAGATAGAGGAAAGTGACTTACTTCCACTAAACAAGTGTGCACACATACTACGGTATATGCTGAAAAAGCAGCATTTATGTGTACATATCCAAACCTACACACAAGCAGCTTCCACATTCTATTCATGCCATGAGTGAGAATCAAACACACAAAAGATGTATGTAGAGGCAACGGCTTTTGCTGGGTGGCTGTATGCACATAATATCTCAAAGCACTCCTGTGGCTGTTTGATATCTCCCAGAATGCCCTTTATCTGTGAGCTGAGCAAAGATCAGGCATCATAACTCAAATATGGATGCATATCGAACCGTTTGTGCTTAAACCATTTCAGTACAAACAGTTACATTCTCTGATGTATACCAAATCAAAAATTCAGGGAATTCAGAATTAACATTGCCATGGAATTCCTAAATTTGTCCTTTTTGCTTGCATGCATGTATCCCAACTGGAGATGGGGAACACAATTTAAAGTTTGTGCAGGCCTCTTCACTTTCCAGGACTGGAAGCAGATACCAAGGTACCATTAAAGAAGTTAAACTCAGGAAACTGGAGATCATCTAGGCCTGATTCAGCAAGGTGATGCATATGCATGTGCCTAATTTCAAGCACCTGAGTAGTTCCATTGGTGCGACACCAGCCAGGCATGTCCTTAAGTATCATGCTGAATTGGAGGCTTGAATGTGTGGATGCTTATTCAGACTTGAGGTTCCCCCATAACTAATTGTTTTGCATAGGATCTTTCAGGACATGATCAGACATCCTCTGTGGAGTAACACAGAATGCTAGACGTGTGTCAGAGATGAGAGGAAAAAGCTGGAGATCCGTTGTAATAGATTAGATTATTATTTGCTGAACAGAAGGCCACATTGCCCAATGTTGTGTGATCATGTAATGAAAGACCCTACTGTAGTAATGGGATAGGCACTTGGGAGCATGGTTAAGGCTGTTATGGGAACCTTAACTCTGAATTTCCTGATTCTTTTGTGTGATTAAAATTTCAAACTTAAACTTGCATTTGTGTTCTTTGGGCACTATGTTCACTTGGTGAAGGATGCTTGGGTTTTGGAGTTCTCCCTTCACAAGAGAATTGCACTTGAAAATATATTTGGCTAAATAAACATGATCAAGTTGCAAACATTGTATGATCATCCCTCTTTGAACTGCTACAAACATTCAGGTACTACAGACCAAGGATTGTTAATGATCTAGTATGAAGCATGTGAGGGAGAAATTCTTCAATCTCAGAAATGTTTATAATTGATACTTTGTCTTAATTGTTACCAATAAGAAGAAAAACAGAGTTAATATAGTCTAGGGCCCAAAATGTACCCATGTCCTATTTTAATTGGAGCTTTCCTATACAAATACTGAGGAGGCTCAGTACTACAGAGATGTTAAAATCAGATGAGATCAGCACAGTCCTGCTCTTCAAAGCATCCATCAATTACTTTCAGTTGGAACTGTTAGTGTTTTCCATAAAACCCAGGATGCCCCTTTGTATCTGCTGTATTGTGATTGAGTTTACCATGATCTGTAACAGTCGTTCCTTGATGCCCCAGCTGGGTTTGTGCTAATGCTGTACAAACATGGCAAGAGACAGCACCTGCCACAAACCGCTTACAATCTAAAAATCTTAACTAGACAAAGTCAGAGGTGGAACAGAGGAATGAAGTGACTTCTGCAAGGTCGCATGGCAGAGCAGGGAAAAGAAGTCATTTATCCTGAGTCCCAATCTGGTGCATTCTCCACTCACCCACACTGTTTCCACTTGTGCTAGGAAGCTCACTATTATAAATGAATAGTGCAGGTGACTGTTAAAGAAGGTTATTGTTGCACGAAAAAGCTGTTGGGTAGAGCTGAAATCCAAGCTCTTTACTCTGGGCATACAACAGCTCTAAGTTACCAACATCTGTTTCCAGATGTATAACGCTCTCTTCAATGTCATCCGTGTTCAGTGCTAACCACAGATGCTGTTTTCACACCGTGCTATGTTGCTTAGCAGTTAAAAGTACCTGTAAAGGAAAAATATTTGTGGCCAATTTCCTGTGTAAAATACAAGATCCAAAAGCTTCTCTCTAAAGATGATACCCTGTTTCAACTGGCTTTGCCTTCTCTTCTGCTTGAAAACCTACACTATGCATCACACGAACAGTTTTGTTTTTTTTTTAATGTAAAGTGAAACTTCAGAGGTTCAGCAACCTCCAGAGCTTGGTGGCTGGGCTCACAGAGGCATATAGTAGTTGCTCCTGCAATTCACACACAAGGCCATCAGCCAATGCAATGCAGACTTATTGGGCCAAATTCATCCCTACTGAACTCCACTGAGGCAGACCGAAACCATAGGTTACAGAGGTGTGAACTCTCCCATTCATGGGAGATGGGATGGTAACTCAAAACTTTAAAGGATGACAGGTTTTTAATTTAAACGTTAACTGTTTAATTGTTGATTCAGAAAAAGAAATCTAGCTAATATAGTGATTTGAATATCATCACACAACTACAGATGGACAAGGCCTGTTGGTCATCTTTCTAATCCATGCCCCTTGTTACTGCAGGATTGTTCCCTGCAGTCAGGGTTTAAATTCAGTTGGAGCTGTTTGGAGTTCTGGTAACTATATTCAATCCCCTCTGGAAGTTTTGATAGCATGTTGGGGGGAGTTTGGGAGGGGTGGAGAGGGAAGCTCTGGGAAATACTCTATAAGAATTTAAGCTTTGCCTACAGTTATACTCACCACTACTTTTTGCCCTAAGTGATTGGAGCTCTCACCACATTCCTTGTGACTTTTCCATGGTCTACTAGATGTTTTTTCTGGTTGCTTTTTTAGATTATTTTCCATGGGTTAATTTCATCCTGTTACTCCTGGTTACATCCCAGCATTCTAAGGGGGGCCCTAGGGAAAGAGGAAGGGTGGTGGTGGTGGCAGACAATATGAAAGGGAAGAATGAAGATCAGATATAATTGCAGGGATGGATGTGTGTGGTGATTGGGTAGAGTTCTATTTTCACAAATACACACCCCTCTTAACTTGGACCTGTGGTAATAAATGAGCGGGTTGGCAGGTGATATTAAACTACTGTACTGTTCAATGGTTGAAGCAAAATAAAAACTATGGACTTCATCATCCTTCACAGTAAGGCCCCTTCACATAGCTCTGCCAGTGTAAAGGGGCCTTACAGTGGGAGTAAATGTAACTTTCTGCCTGAGTGGTGTAAAGGGGCTGTATAATGAGAAACAGGCCCTCGGCTTCTGAATAATATAACCAGGGCAAGGACCCTCAATCCTTGGAATTCATAGGGTTTTTTTTTTTCTGAACCCAGACCAGCCACCCAGCTCATTAGACTCTTAAAGCTGGAATGTTTCCAGATGGATAATGGACTAAACTGTGCTGGGGGGAGGCATCAGTGGTATGAAAAGAATGAATACTCTGATACAAGCTCTCTGCTATTCTATAACGCTGGTTACATTACAAGCAAGCTGATGGTTTTATCCCCTTAGCACAGAGCCATGTGCAGACATTCACTAGATTCATCTCCATATATTCCCTGTCCCTTAGCCTCACCTGAGAATGTGAACAACTAACAAGAATCTCAGTTGGATAAGAAGACTTTATGAAAAAATAGTCTGACTGTGACTCATCCAAACTTCAGAACCAAGGCCAACCCTCCCTCCCCCCATAATAACCTCTTGCTAGTTCTGAATCTCACCTCAATGCTTTTGCCATGCAACATGCTGGTCGCTTGCATTCTTGTTCAAATACTGAGATTTTTGTATGTCAATTTAGGTCTAGGCTAGCGCACATCACACGTCAGAAAATCTAATCCTCCCTTTCTCCTTAGCTTGCAAAGAAAGAATCACAGCTACTCAGGCAGGCAGGGTCAGCTGAATGAATGTGGCAATTACAATAAGCCCATCAAGAATGCTAGAGGGGGATTACCTGGTTCAAGTAGTATACTAGAGCAAGGGGAGACTGGAGCATGTGCCTTGGAATCTCTGGGTTCTGCTTCCAGCCCTGATTCTGATTTGCTGAATGACTTTGGGCAAGTAATTTAGCCTCTCTGTGCCTCAGTTTCCTTATGCAAAAGGAAGCTGATCTATCTCAGGACTGTTTTGCAACTTAATTCATATTTGTAAAACATTTTGGGATCCGTGCATGAAAAGGACTTTTAGCAATGGGATGGGTAAGCGAAGCAGGTAACGGAAAGGTAAGACATTAAATAAAATACAGTTTCTAAAAGAAAAATGTTACAAGATTAACCCCTTCAGCCCTGATTTTTCCCTCCAAAAAGTCCATCTGATCAACTTAGCGTTGCACAACTGCCGGCACCCAGATCGCCAATGAAGGCTACCAGTCATGCTGCACCGTCTACCGCCAAAAGGCAGTTAGCTGCTGCTGCTGTGTAGCAATGCAGTCCCACGTCTGCCGGCACCTAGATAACATATGGTGACGGTGAGCTGAGCTGAGCGGGCTCCATGC
The DNA here is from genome assembly GCF_002925995.2 of Terrapene triunguis. Taxonomy (NCBI): domain Eukaryota; kingdom Metazoa; phylum Chordata; order Testudines; family Emydidae; genus Terrapene; species Terrapene triunguis. The sequence goes on along the minus strand of NW_020664738.1, from coordinate 36,758 downwards.
TTGCCGTGGTATGTTGTCTGCACAGGTAACCCAGGTAAAAAGGCGCGAATCTATTGTCTGCCGTTGCTGTGACGGAGGGGGAGGGGCCTGACGACATGTACCCAGAACCCCCCGCGGCACTGTTTTGCATCATCCGGGCATTGGGATCTCAACCCAGAATTCCAATGGGCGGCGGAGACTGCGGGAACTGTGGGATAGCTACCCATAGTGCAATGCGCCGGAAGCCGACGCTAGCCTCGGTACTGTGGACGCGGTCCGCCGAACTAATGCACTTAGAGCATTTTATGTGGGGACACACACAATCGGCTGTATACAACCGATTTCTATAAAACCGGCTTCTATTAATTCGACCTAATTTCGTAGTGTAGACATACCCTAAGGATGTGTCGCAGTATGCAGTAAGCATGCTCTTCTGTCAGGTTTCTCTAGCTGGGGTAAGCCACAGTAGCCATCTGGCTGTATGCTGTTGCATTTAGAGCAGCAGCAGACTAAAAATCATAGAAATGAGAGAGAGCCCTCCTGGCTCTTCTGCTCCGTTTTCTCTGCTCACCCAGCATCACTACTGCAGGGCTGTTCCATGCCATGGATTTGTTAGTGCTTTGTCCAGTGTGGTTGTAAATGATGCAATGGACGGGGTTTCAGCTCCTTCCCTTGGGAGATGACTCCATGATTTAACAGTTCCCTGTCAGGAAGACCTCTCAATTTCAACCAATTCCTCTTAGTACCACTTTAAATTATTACTCTTTTGCCTTGGTGTTTATACCCTGTAAGGCCCTTCTCTCTGGCTTTAGGTTACTACCCAGAGGGCCAGATTTTGAACTCCTTACTCACCCGAGTAACCCCCTAGAAATGAATAGGATTGCTTTTGTGAGTAAACTGCGTTCAGCAGTACAAGCAGCTCCCATATGGCCCAGAGAAATGACTTTTCTGAGGTCACAAAACTCAAGAGCGCCTGGCTGCTGCTGCCGCCATTCTCAGAGCACCAGACCATTCTGCCTGTCTAGGATGAGCGCTAAACCTTTGGATCAGAAAGATAAAAATATATTAGCGCATTCAAACCTTTTAGTGCTGTACTGAACCGCATCAAAACTCTTGCCCCTTTTAGGATTTCCTGTCAGTTGGGCAGCCCTGCATTTGCCTGAGACATAAACCAATGCATTAAATGCCTGCAAATGACTGAAGCTCTACAGGGATTTGCTAGCCAGATTTGTTGGGCTGGCAAACACATTGCCTTGTACTCAGTGGCGTAGCGAGCGCCCTCCGTACCCTCCGACCGGAGGGGGCCCTGCAAGGAAGGGGGCCCCTAAAAGTGGCAAAATAAATACCGCATTCCAGTTTCTGCATTGTAAGGGGCCCCGCCTGGACATATGTTCGGAGGGAGCCACGTTCGGAGGGGGCCACGTTCTTTGTTGCTACGGCCCTGCTTGCACTGGATGGTATGTTGCCTCCAGGGCCGGCTCCAGGGTTTTGGCCGCCCCAAGCAGCCAAAACCAAAAAA
>NW_020664738.1:30502-35160 GCF_002925995.2 Terrapene triunguis | reverse complement strand
AAAAAAGCCGTGATCGCGATCTGCGGCGGCAATTCAGCGGGAGGTCCCTCACTCCCAGGCGGAGTGAGGGACCGTCCGCCGAATTGCTGCCGAATACCTGGACCTGCCGCCCCTCTCCAGAGCGGCCGCCCCAAGCACCTGCTTGAGAAGCTGGTGCCTGGAGCCGGCCCTGGTTGCCTCAACTAAAAGTAATCTATGATGAGAGGTACTGTCCACCCCTCCCCTCCCCAGTTCTCCAATTCCAAACAAGGCTCTTAATGACCACTCCCCTCCCCCGCCGCCCCCAATGGCACAGATAATGCTCGGAGAGCTGTAACTCCAGCAGCTTTCCTCTTGATTAGGGCTTTGGCACTGATCCATAATTCAGCCCTTTGTGAGCAAAAGCACAAAGCGGCTGGCTGGCCCAGACGTGGGATTGACAGAGGGGTCACTGTTTGGCTTCCATCAGGAAGAACAAAAATGTGATGAGACAACAGGGGAATCAAATGCCAGAGCCCAGGCGGAACTGAGACTAAAACAAACACGTCTGGAGCGATATTGTATCCGAATGACACCACCAGGATTTATTGTCTCTCAGGATGTTAAGCAAGAGGAGGGTGAACAGGACTTGTGGAGAACATGGTATCCCTGCAGTCAGTTCTTTGCTGGGCCTCTCAGAAGGCAGATCATAGAAAGAACAGCCTAGCAGAGGGGAGGAGAAAGTGGCTGTATGACAACTCCGTGCCTCCCTAATTCTGGACTGCTCCAGGGACCAAAAACAACAAGGAGTCTGGTGGCACCTTAAAGACTAACAGATTTATTTGGGCATAAGCTTTCGTGGGTAAAAACCTCACCACCAGGGCATCCCTCAGCGTGAGACCAGCTTTAGTGCCTGCTCTGGAGTTCAGGATACTTTTTGCACTCTGGCATCTCCCTTACCCACCCCCAACATACCTCCTTTTGCCCCACCTCTGGTGCCCGTACACTGAGGGCAGCCTGTGCTGGCCCCACACCATTCTACTTCCTGCAGTGGTTGCAGCCACTTCATACTGTCACAGTCGCATAAAAGGACCACAGCAGGGGCCGGAATCTGGCCAGCTGTCTCTCTTCCTCTAGCTACACTACTGTCGCATGGAAAAGGAAGGGTAAAGCAGGGAGGGAGGGGAAGGAACACAATGAGGTATTTTAGATAGTGTAGAGCATAACCTTGGTCTGTCGCTCTTCTTTTTCTCATCTCGTAATGTAACAGTCAGGGGTTGTGCAGAATTAGTGGAAAGTAAATGCAGAACAAATAAAAAGAATATAGTCAGCCCGAGGCACTGCTAGGATTGGTCAAAAACTGGGAAGTATTTCCCCTGAAAATAAAAAGTCATTTGAAAATTTTCACTGATTTTTTTTTTTTGCAATTAAATTATTTTTTTTCTTATTTTCATTTTGTTTTTACTTTTAAAGGTGGAAAAAATGGAAAGAGAGAGAAAGAAGGCAAAAAACAGAAAGATGATCAGTTGTCAAATCAAAAAGTAAACTTTATTTAGTGACTAACCCAAAACATTTGATCAAAATGAAAAAAATCCCACAAAAAGTTTTTCAGTCAACAAGCCATTATTAAACATCAGGGGTTTTTTTGTTTTGTCTTTTTGGGGGGGGGGTGTTTGTTTTTGTCAAAACACTTCATGTGAGCAGCTCTATTTACTGCCTTAGAAGGTTATCAAATGTTGTGGCTGGATTGTAAAATAGTGCTGCATAATTTCATGACTGTATTGTAGTTATGCAACAACAGAAGCAATCAAATCCCCTGTTTAGGGGCATAAACTGATCACCTACTAGGATTGAAAGGGATTTCCCTTCCTCACAAACATGCACATTACAAGCTGGCCAGGTGCATTTTGGGGATTTTGCCTTCTTCCAAATCATTATGGCAGTGTTGACCGCTGCCGGATACTGGATTTGACAGATATTGAGAAAGTCTATGTTCTCATGACAATACCTTAGGTGTACAAAAGTGGACGAGGAAGGAAAGGTTGACTCAATGGCAGAGCTGTGTGTCACCAAACATGAGAGAGAGCCCAAGAAGAAGACACTTGAGTGGAAGCTAACCCCCAGCTCCAAGATAAAGTTAAAAGAAGAACCAACTTCTGGGTTCACAGTGAAGAACCTATTTGGTCCTTCATCTTGCACTTGTACCATAAAAGAGAGCAGGTGTTCTGCTGCCAATGAATATTTCTTGCTCTTGGTGTCCTCTGGATCCAGGAGGAGGCAGCAGTACTAAGGGCTGGACACCATTTTGGGTCTAATGGAGAAGAAGGGAAGAAGAAGGGCTGCTATCTATACTTCTCCACAGTAAGATTTGGTGCTAGGAATGCATCCCTGCAGCTTCCCATTGAAATGAATGGGGAACTTCCAAACACTAGTCTCTTGCTTGTGTTCTAAATCTAGAAGTTGCCTTTGTATGTTCATGAGTGGTTGGTGTGGGAGACCCCTTACTTTCTTCTGGTCAGAGAGGGTGGCAAACTGTTTTAAATGGTTAATACAAACAAAATATATTCAAACAAGAATTGGGGGAGAGGGGAAGGCCGGGTCTGGAGAGATGGAGACAGACTGGCTGAACTAAGAGAAGCAGAGTTGAAGTACTAAGGTCTCATCTACACTAGGTTGTCTACACTGTCTCCAGTGTCCTAGAAGATCAGGTTAGACCTTCGTTTAGGTCACAATTCAATCAGTTTTCCAATGCTGTTGTGTGGTTGGTTGCTTGTTTTTAAACGTCACCCCTTCTTAATATATATAATAGAGATATTATCTGATTGTAGTTACCTAAACACATTGTTTCAAATTAATTTACTTTTTATGTAGCTTTAAATTCAGATACTTTACTTTGTGTAATAAGCTACTGAATTTTTTTCTGTCCTTCTCTCCTTGCTGACTTTAATTGAGTCTAGGACCCACAGTTCCACACGACAGCCCTAGTGTGAGTTTCACAGATCGCTCTTGTGTGCTTTTCCATTTCCTTCTGCAGTAGCCAAAGTAAACTAGTGGGGGAGCGGGAGTTTAAGAATTATTGGTTTCACAATGTAATGCACAGCAAGGTGACAACTTGTCACAAGTTTCCTTTGTTCTGGTAGTTACATTAGCTCACTAGGTAGGATAGTAGGAACTACTGGAGTCATTGGATATTGTCAGTGTGCCTGTGTGGCAGACACTTTTTGCAGGTAGAACTCACTCTTGGAGTCTGATGTTCTTGGAATTGAACCTGTGGTCAAATTCTTGGACAACATGGGTAGTGCCAAGCCACCAGGCTGAATCAGAGTCAAGTCCCTGGTAACCAAAAGCCATGATCACCAGAAGAGCTTGTGTCATTGGATAGTTCCAAAAACCACTCACCATGGCATTGCCCTTCATGGTCATAAGAGCACGTTACAATTACACAACTAACAGGCAGAACTTTTATTTTATTATCTCTATATTTAAGTATATTGTAATGAATCTGCTGGCTTGTTATTGGATTCCTCTCCATCCCGCTAGAGGTGAGCTGGAGGGAAAGGGCTGACATAGTTCTGAGAGGATCAGGGACTTGGATAGTATCTAGCCCACAGAGGGCAATGTGTTACCTAGAGTGAACCGGAAAGGAAGTAGCATGAAAAGCCAGTAACAAGAGAGTGTGTGTGTTAATATAAGGCACCCTGTACTTCAGCTGCCACCTCCTTTTGCCTCTTTGGTGTGTTGCACCAAATGAGACTCCCTTTCTCCTTAGTGAGGGTAAGCCGGTCTAAGGGAGTCTAATTCACATCACCTCTGAATTTGGCCCATTCAGAACACCGTGTTCTCTGCCTGAGAATCTCATGAGAAACAAATTGCCGTGACTAATAAGTTCCACCTCAAACTTTGCATGAAAATGTGCGGTGGCTTTTTCCACAACTTAAATCGAAGCAGGGCTAAGCCAACAAAGAGATTACAAACAAACCAAGAGTTTGCTTTTGCTTTGCATGATTGCCACATAGTTGCTGCTGTTTTCCCTCCAGGCTACACTTGGGGATCACATCAAATAAATCTGAACTTCCCAGTTATGTAGATATAAAGCATGCTGCTGCCCTGCGTGTTTGAAATTCTTTGTATTTAGCAAGCAATGGAAGTGCAGGCATTATGCTGAGTCAATTCACTGGATCCTTTGAGAAAGGATGTAATTAAACATCCCTAGAATCAGAATTGTGACAAATAAGAGGTTATGGATGGGGGTGAGGGACGACAACCCAGTGGTATTTTTTTTTTTAATTTTTAAAAAGTTTTTGGATACTTACACTTGGCTTCGCCTCAGAGTCCTGATCCAGTTTCATCTGCTGAGACGCATTTGATGAAGCAAACAACTGAACCATATGTCCTTTGCTAGGATAGGAAACAAATCTTTCTAATTGGCAACGGTGATATCTGAGATCACCTCTGTGATTTTCAGGGCCGGAGGAGGGCGCCGGAGGGGAGGGCGGCTGGAGCCCTGGGAGGAGGGCGGCGAGCCCCGGTGGGGGCTCGGCTCTCCCCCCCACCCCGGCGGCCAGAGCGCCGGGGGCAGGGCCGCGAGCCCCGGCTGGGGCTCGGCTCTCCCACCGGCGGCCAGAGCGCCGGGGGCAGGGCGCCGAGCCCCGGCGGGGGCTCGGCTGTCCCGCCTACCCGGCGGCCAGAGCGCCGGGGGC
>NW_020664738.1:24291-30402 GCF_002925995.2 Terrapene triunguis | reverse complement strand
TGGGGGCAGGGCGGCGAGAGGGCGGCGAGCCCCGGCTGGGGCTCGGCTCTCCCCCCGGTGGCCAGAGCGCAGGGCGGCGAGCGCAGGGTGGGGCTCGCCGCTCTCCCCCCGGCGGCTGGGGGGAGGGCGCGGGGGGAGGGCGGCCAGAGCGCCGGGGGGAGGGCGGCGAGCCCGGCTGTGGCCCCGCTCTCCCCGGTGGCCGGAGCGCCGCGCCGCCCCCCTCCAGGTGCCGCCCCAAGCACCAGCTTGGGTGCCTGGTGCCTGTAGCCGGCCCTGGTGATTTTATTGTGACTTTACAATCCAGATATATTCAAATGGATGTTGGGGTCTGGTACAGCTCTTGGTGCTGTCCTGTTATTGCTTTTCACTTTGGGTATGAGGAGACCAATCATTAAAGTCGTTAGCGCTTGGTGAATTCTGTTCCAGAGGGCATATCACACAGGAGAGGTGTTGCAGAGGATCAGCTGGGCTTCAGCATATCATCTGTTTAGCCCTGAGTAGCTCCAGGCCACCAGGCCTGTGTTAGGGCATTTAAGAGAAATGTCACTCGGTCCCCAAATAATTGACACGGGATGATCTGGAGGAACAAACCAAGATGGCCTGAGATCACCTATTACTGAGCTGGGAAGGGCGGGGGAGAGGGGCTGAGACAAGTGGTTGGGAGGGTGACCTCTTCAAACCTGCTGTCTCAGCCCTGCCCCTTCGTCCCAGGCCAGTAATACTTGTAGGTGCAGGAAATCCCCTCGGGGTAGGGCAGCATTTATTCTGACTGGATCCAGTTCCTGTGCTCCATGGAGCTCTCACCATCCATGTCCCAGAGTCCTGGCTCCCTTTAATGAGCATCAGCTGGAGATGGTTCTGTGTGGGGGATGGGCTTAAGGGCTTTCCCTGCGAATTTACTGCAGTGGCCCCTGTCATGGGCCTCGGCACTTTGCTCTCTTTCTGATCCAAAATCTGGCCATCAATTTAACCCTGAGCATGTGAGCAAGGATCACACAGCTAATGCACATCTGGGCTCATGGGATTTGTTGTTACTGCCTCAGACCATTGGTCCCTCTGGCCCAGCATCCTGCCTCCAGCTGCAACTAGGATCAGATGCTTCAAAGGAAGGAAAAACCCCACATAATTGATTCAGACACTTGTGAATTGGGGGAAAAAATCCTTCATGCTGCCAGCAGAAAATCAGCCGAAGCATGAGACTGGATTCCCTGAATTTATCTTACCAGCATGGACACAAGTGTGAACAAGCGGCAGCAAAGCGGAGGTGAGGAAGAGGGGGATGTGGAAAGGAGAAGGTTGAAAAGGGGCTGTCTCTTCTCTGTGGTGTGGAAGTCAGGTACGGGGGATGTTTGTGTAATTTTTCTTGTATGTTTACTCTGAGCATTTGGGGCAGGAACATCTCTTATCCATGCTCTGTAAAGTACAGTGCATATTTGCAGCAAGAAAAAAGGATTCACAATGGTGATAAATAACAGCGAGAGTGCTGGAAAAATGCACTGCACGTTACAAAACCCAGATAAGGCAGGTCTCTGCCCTGACGAGCTCATAGACTGCATAGCACAAGACACCCCCCAGAGTGAATTTCAGCTTCTCTGTGAGCTGTGGATGCTGGGCAGAGTTTCCAAACTGTCCAGAGGGGCTTGAGACCTTTGCCAACAGGCTCTGCACCTTGTTCTTTCCCGAGGGTTGGGGATGCTTGTGCACTCTGAGACCTGAGACTGTACATTTGAGCCTAGGTGTTGGCTCTGTGTCCCCTGCCCCCAGCCTGCCCCAGAGGTGTAGGGCCATGGGAAGATAGTGACATCCCAGTAGGGTTGCCAACCCTCCAGGGTTGGCTTGGAGTCTCCAGGAATTAAAGATTAATCTTTAATTAAAGATTGTGTCATGTGATGAAACCTCCAGGAATTCGTCCAATCAAAGTTGGCAACCCTACGTTCCAGTGAGGCCACCACCATTGTGATAGTCACTTTGATTTGCTATACCCATGAAGTTGTGGCATTTGGGCTGCTCCTTCCGCTCCAATATACAGTTAGTTGTTGTGGAAGTTTGGTTTATTCATCTGAGTCCTTTTCCTTCTGTTTACACCTGGAGCCTTTGGGTTTCATTCAAGGGAATGAATTTCCATAAATGAATCCCAGTAGGGCCAGAGAGAACCCCGAGCCAATACTTTTATTATTTTTTACCAAATTATATAATTTTAGTCTCTATCCATGATGATCAGCAGTAAGTAGTATTTAAATACATCAATAAAGCAAAAAAACAAAACGAGAAAAAACTGAAAGGAAAGACAGAGTGGGAACGCTTTTGAGAAGGAGCTAAAGGTATAAATATTAAAAAGGAAGAGCGAGAACTTTTTGATAGAGTCACGGGGAACAGGTCATCTTGTCTGATCTCTGCCTATTCACAATGCCCTTTGTGCTAAAACCTCTTCTCACCTGTCCACAATTCTCTATGCTAATGGAATCCCTCATGCTAGTTTATTCCAATCACCAATCTTGCTCGCTGTTAATACTGTTCCGCTGGTGTCTCAGCTCTGTGTCGCTCTCTTGGGCTTTTGGCCATTGTCTGACCACCCCACAACACTGTGAATACTTCCTGTTCTCTTTCTTCTGTTCCCTGGTAGCCACTTAGGCCTGGTCTACACTAACCCCCCAAGTCGAAGTAAGGTACGCAACTTCAGCTACGTGAATAACGTAGCTGAAGTCGACATACCTTACTTCGAACTTACCGCGGTTCAGACGCGGTCCACACGGGGCAGGCAGGCTCCCCCGTCGACTCCGCGGTACTCCTCTCGTTGAGATGGAGTACCGCAGTCGACGGCGAGCACTTCCTGGTTCGATTTATCGCGTCCAGACCAGACGCGATAAATCGAACCCGGAAGTTCGATCCCCAGCCGCCGAACTAGCGGCTAAGTATAGACCAGCCCTTAAACACTCATCGTGTCCCCTAGCTCCCTAAGCCTTTTCTCTGCTACCTTACATAGATTTAGCACTCTCATAATTACCCATGTTTCTCTCTTTCTCTCAAGCTGACTCATTTCAGCCTGTCTCGGGCTACACTGGCTGTGGAGGGGCTGGAACCAAATTCCCTGATCTAAGGAACCTCCACCCCAACTTTGGGTCAATTTGAAATACATACAAGGATCTGGATCCTAATTTCAAAGCTGTCCTCAACTCCCTCTGCCCTTACCTCACCCGTGCCTATAACGGATCAGCCCGTAACTCAGGATACAGATGCTCCCAGGGGTTATGAAATCTGGATCTGAATTTAGTGCCTCAGCCCCATGCCTGGTGTTTATTATGGACGCATCACTCAGCAAGATCTTGGCAAGACTAGGGAATTCCTCTTTCTCGGGCAGAGGGAGTTGAGCCCAGGACAGCTGGGAAATGGGCAGCCATCCCTACTAACCCCTCCTAAGGACAGTCCAGAGATTAATTGTACTTACCACTGACAGATCCAAATGCTTTGCTGATGGTCCCCAGGGCCCCGCTCTGTTATCACTGTGTTCACTTGAGATGGGCCTGAATCAAAACCTTGGATCCCAACATCCCCGATCTTTGGAGGAAGTGGGGTCAAAATCAACATCAAGGTTCGAATCCTTGGCTCAAGCCCAGCTCTAACAATGGTAGAGCCTGGCTAGGAAAGTCCTGGGAGAACTGACGCTGAGGGGCAGGGACTGACTGGATGACTTCTGGAGAGATGAGCTCATCAGCATTGCAATTTCCAATGGTGATCTCACATGCTTTGGTCTGCTCCTGACCAATGAGATTGCTGGATTTCAACTGATCTCACAACCATTGTCTCAGCCCCATTCTCTGCACCTAGTTGACTTTCATCCTAATGGGTCCGATTCTGCCCTGCATCTTCTGGTTTCATTACAAGGAATTTAATTTCATGTAAGGATGCTAACAGCCTTTTAATTTTAGTCGCTGTAGCCACCCTGCTGTGCTGACTTAGGAAAAATCAGTCATTGCTGGCTTGGACAATATTCAGTAATTAAGGAAGATGCTAGAGCTTAAATATTAGTACAGTTTATAATGACATTTCCCCTCATATTTTGGAGATGGCCCTTTGTCTGTGGTATGAGACTCCTCCCAAAACACACTCCTGCCCTTATGTTGGGGCTCACACTGCATCCAGTTCCTGCTGAGCTGGTGTCCTGATTATGGGCTTTTTAGTAAACTGTATTCTAGTCTCCCTTTTCTTTTGGTGTAAGGAAACTAGGGCATCTTGGCAAATGCATGTGAGAACCAACCGAGAATGCCTTTCCTAAATCACAGCCATTGGGATTTTAACAGACCTAGAAACAACCAAATTCAGAAACAGTTTTTGGATTCTGGTTTATTTCAGTGCAGGTAACAAGCAGGCTCTGTGTTTTAAATTACTAATCAGGGAGGATAGCTTCGAGGACTGTCAGTATTCTAATGGAGTCTATCTTCTCTGGAGTCTGCTGTTAAAATCTCTCTTCTCTGTCATTGGTTCAAATCCATCTAAGGTTGGTTGTTATCAGTGGATTCTTACCACCTGATTGCAGATTGGTTGTTTCAGTGCATTTCCCAGAGGACAGCTGTCCATATTACAGAAATCACCACTGCAATGGGCTTTAATTGCTCCCTGTGTCAGTCTTAGCAAAGGTCCTGTCCCTACCATGGGGACTGAAATGCCCTCGTACCTGTAGAGGTGATTCACCTAGGTGAGGTTTGAGGCACACAAATGGGACAACATGGGAGGAGCTTATGTTGTGTATGTTCTATGGATAGAGACCTTCAGTTTCTAGGTCTGTTCCACAAGCACTAAGTCACCATGAAAAAGTGCCTCCTTCTCCAGACTAGAATGCCACATTCTGGAGCTTAAGCCATGGCCTTTGAAGGTTGCAGTGTGCTTTATGAGCTTATACTTCATGCAGTGGTGAGCAGCCCTGCCGGTGAAAAGAATTATGGGAACTCACAGTTCATAAGTGTGGAGCACTTGCAATAACATCATAAACATTTCATTCTACATTGCACTTACAATAACCAACACCCTTCACATAAAAATGTCATTAATCCCCAGCCACTGGGCCAGGAGAGCTTGTCTGGCAACTGGCTGATCCCATAACTGGAAGGCCCTTTCCCTTCTGAAATTTAGTGGTGAGCTGGTCATAAAACAGGCCCTCTGGTTTCCCTTTTAAGCACAAGAAGATTATTATAGTTCTTTCCTGGCAAGTTCTGGAGTGCCTCCCATTTGCTTTCCTGCCACTTTTGTTTACCTTGGGGTTGAATAAGTCCTCCACTTTGTTAGGCCACAGACAGGTGAGTGATGTCTCACTCTGAAATCTCCATTTCCTCAACTTGTTGCTGGATGAAGGCTGGCATCGGTTTGCTGCCAATTTGTTCAGAGATGCTACCTAAGTAGGGCTAAAGCATCAGCAAAACTTATGACCTTTAGTGGTGTATTTTTTCCTTGCAAGGCAATGACTGTCTATGCTCTCAAGAGCCCCAGCAAGCTTGCTTAATCCTGTGTAAACATGTGTGTGTTTAGTAAGAAGTGTGTGTCTCTAATTTGTTGTTAACTGGTCAGCTAATGCAAGAAATAAGCTGAAATATGTTTCTGTCCTGAACAATGAATAAGATTCTACCTGCTGCTAAGGCTGTTTCGATAAATCTATTAAAAACAAGCAAGTCTTGTGTTTGTGGTTGATCTGAACAAAGATCAGATGTTGGTCTTCATCTTTAATGCCTTTGATAGGCTGTCTCAGAGAACACCTCTACCCCTGTGCTCTGGCAGGGAAGGTATAGTCAACAGTGAAACCCTGTCTGACAATCCCTAGGATGAAACTGCTTTTACTCTGGCAAAGTTCCCATGGAAACAAACTGAGTCCTGATCTACACTACAGAGTTAAGTCAATATCGACCTAACTCGGTAAGTGTCTACACCAGGGGTCGGCAACCTCTGGCAGGCGGCTTGCCAGGGTAAGCACCCTGGCGGGCCAGGCCAGTTTGTTTACCTGCCGCGTCGGCCGGTTCGGCCGATCGCGGCTCCCACTGGCCACGGTTCGCCGTCCCAGGCCAATGGGGGCGGCGGGAAGCCGCGGCCAGCACATCTCTCACCCATGCCACTTCCCGCAGCCCC
>NW_020664738.1:0-19291 GCF_002925995.2 Terrapene triunguis | reverse complement strand
CCCCCCCATGGGGGGGGGGGGGCGGCCGGAGGCTTTTTTGCCTGGGGCGGCAAAAAAGCCAGAGCCGGCCCTGGTGACGGGGCTTAACCCCCATCACTTCCAGGCAAGGGAAAATACCGCAATGAGTCATGCTCCACACTCGGGATGGAGTGATTAACTAATTGCCTCCTGGTCAGAGGAGGTGGTGCTCGATCTTATAAGTAGACTGAGCTCCCTGAGTCTGGGGAGAAACTGCAGAGGAGACAGGTCTTTCTGGGAGAGAAGCCCTAGGTTAAAGTTTTACAGATCAGTAACAATGGAGGAAGAACCACTGCATAAGAAGCCATGAGATAGGGCTAATAGGAGACATACACTGAAGGCTGGGTTGGGGGAAGAGCTATTTCTTGTGAAGATTTGTTTGGACTTTTATTATAACTTGTTTGCGCAACCCTGGAAGGGGCTTAGACTTTTACATGAACTGGGCAGAGGGCCAAGCCCCAGAATATCCGAAGTGGGAGATGAGAGAAGATGCAGGCTGAGAAGGGTCATTGTAGAACTGATGGAGAGATGAAGACCCCCTGCAATGCACTGTCTACACACAACAGGGTGCCCTAACGAGGAGGACACACCCTTACGCCTCACAAGAAGAAGTTAGTGACGGGCATCTAGCAATCTATGCTACGTTACCTAAGCACTTTTTAAAAAACAGTTCACATGCCATTTTCTTTCATGAAAGCACAAGTTTGTTTGGGGTTTTTTTAGTGCTTGTATATTTTGTGGGTTTGAGTGAATTTAAAAAAAAAATCTGAACACAGTGGTATGTCGCTAAGCTGTACTCTTATAGACTGCCCAGTGTAATGGTGGCCTCTGCTAACATCTCAGCAAAGATTTAATAGCAGATGCCATGATCCCTAGTCAGGAAAGCACTTAAGCATGTGCACACGTATGTGCTTCAAGTTAAGCACAAGCTTTCAGTGCTTTCCTGAATAGGGATGGACTTAAGGATGTGTGTAAGTTCTTTGCTGAATCAGGGCCAGAGTTCTGTAGTGAGGCTTCATGTTACTATGAGTTTCACTTTTATGAACTCCAGAACATTTACTAGCATTTTCAGAAGTATTGTATCTAAAGGATTTATATGGTCCCCATCACTGCAGTGTCTGAGCACCACACAGGCTTTACTGCATTTACCCTCAAAACTCCCCTATGAGGTAGGTAAATGTTATTACTCCCATTTCACAGATGGGGAACTGAGACACAAAGAAAGTAAGCGACTCGATCAAGGTCACACAGGAAGTCTGTGGCAGAGCAGGGAATTGATCCCAGGTCCTAGGCTTGTGCCTCAACCACTGGACCATATTTTGCTAATAAAGTAACTGCAATGGTCAAAGGACCAAAGTTCATTTTATGACGAGTGAACCTTGCGTTTATTCTTCTGTGTTCATTCATATATTGAATACTTTGAAAGATTTGGGCATTTACACTGAGTCTCCCAGTCAGTGTGAATTAGTGAAATTCTACTGTATTACATTTTTTTTGTCATGGAGCTTTTATTATAAACAGACAAGAAGTTAAGTAACTTACATGGCACGCTGCACTTCCATAGTCAGCTTCTGCCTCAAGGTTAAAGCCTTGCAGCAAATGGATTATACTCCAAGGACCCCGTTTTACATTCCTTACTGAAGCAAAGCTCCTCCCAAAGTCAGCAGCTTTAATAGAATCTTTCAGATTCGGAATGGAAGCATGAGTATTGAAGTAATCTGCACTGAGATTCTATCCCACAGTAAAATCAAGCATTCTGGTTTTATTCTGTTAAACAGTTTCTCAGGGGATTCTGGGTCCTCAAACAAATAAAGTACAATAGCATAGGGAGAAAGATACGGTGTGCAGAGTATTGGAACTATGCCTCTGATCCTTTGGGCTGCACAATGTTTTTAACTGATGTGAACAAAAATGTTTCTCATCTGTTAACGCCGAGACAGCCAAATGATTACACTCAAACTTTCCAAAGAAAAGATTTGCTTCTGAGATGAGGCCAAGCATCGGAAGCTGCTGCCCAGAAGAGATTTCATTCTTGATGGGGAGAGAAAAAGTTATAGACTATTGCTGCGAATGGAAATTCCATCTCAACTTTATCTACAGCATCATGATTTGGCAGTGCTGTCATGACCTCCACTCCTGTTAAAGTAGCAATATAGGAGCAGCAAGGGGCAAACCTCTGTAACTCAATGAGCTGTTTAAACAAAAACATGTTGAACCCTATGTCGAGAAAAACACAACCTAATAAGAAAACCTACTAAGCAGATGGCCTTGGAGAAGGTCATGTGGTAAACAAGAGTTCTCCAACCCAGAGCCTGTTCAATCCAAAGAATATGTATATTGTATAAAACTAGCAAATAACTTGTTTTATTAGGTCTGAAAAACAGTGTGGTAGAACAAGATGTTCTGCCAGTGGTGAATGCTGGTTAGCATCTATCAAATGACTATGAATATGTTGTTTATCAACAGGTTTCTTTCGCCTTCAACTCTTGGCCAAGTGCTATGTAGTTTTCTGTATTTCTGTAGTTAACAAGATTTAAACTTTTTTTAAAAGTGTCATTTTTGGAGGCTGAGCTTGGAATTCCATGGAGTTTTCATCATTTAAAAGGATATTTATATAACTGCAATTTCTGCAGAGACCTGTCAGAATGGGAAGTACCTTCAGAACAAGTTAGCACTGGAGTGAAAGGAGACATTGCTTCTGACTAAAGTTGTGGAGAGACACAAATGGCAAAGCCTGGATGTCCCATGCTTGATCTTATTTTGAGACAGACACACACACACCCAGCCAGTCTTCCCCATAATAACACTAGCAGATCATTTAAAGGGCAGAGGATGTCCTGTCCTGTATACCTTAGTACCTTTCATGGGAGAAGGAATTTCTTGGGGCATGGACACAAGATGATCGCCCAAGCTGCTAGTATGTTGCACTTGTGGCACCTTTAATGTTTGTATGGTTTGTATTCCGCCTCTGAGAGTAGGAGAGCCTCTGGGAGAAAGTAGGATTTGTTGGGAAAGGATTTGGATGATGCTGTTCAGATTGCAGACATCTTCATTCTCCTGCTGCTGTCTACAGGGGCCTTCATCTAAATTCAGCTTCATGATTTTATACTCTGGCTGATGGTGTAAGAAGCAGGCAGAGCCCAGAGAGACTTTTCAAATCCCAGCTGGAGTTTCCAGAACTATGTGTTAGAAAAATCAACTGTGGGCTTGTGCACCAAACAAATCTAGTGTGGAATCACAGAGAGAGAATAAATTTGGACCCTCCCAATGTCATTTGTATAAGTTTCTTTTCTATCTGTAACTGCAAATAAACACTGTTCTCTCAGACTGTGAATTCCTGCCCTGTGAACGCTACTGGGGTCGGACAAGTATTACCTCAGTGTGCATTCAGACATTATTAAAACAAATTACTCTATTGCAGCACAACTAAAGCCCATTCATTCATTCATAATGGTGGAGGACTGGGCAATGTCCCTGAGGGATGCTGGAAAGAATTGGTCTGTTGTAAGCTCCCACACTAAGTTATTTAAAATTGATTTATTTTGCTAATATCACATAAATGCTCCCAGGAGAAGATAAAAACAAACAGATCGATGCTGATTTCGCCTTCAAACTGTTTCCTGAGACGGGGCAATAAGCACTGGGTATAGAACTTGCTGCTATAGAAAGATATGGCTGTGTCTGTGGGGCAGTCATTTCCCTTCGTGCCTCACAGAATTTGTGCGGCGAACATCTTAAACTACGGTGTATTTGTGCAGCACGATTTGGCCCAGGTTTTCCAGACTGACAGACCTGCATGTGGCACAAGTGCAGAGGGGCATGAGGGCAAATGTGGCTTCAAGCCACCTTTGTGTCTCCCCAGGGCTAGTGCTGGCCTGTGCTAGCCCATTCCCTGCCTTAAGACAGAGTCGTCTGAAAACCGCTCTTTTCCATTGCATGCCAAAGGTCCCTATGCCTCCAGCAGCTGAGCGTCATCACTGTATAGAGCTAACCAAACCATGTCCCCTTTTCCCCTGCTATGCCCCCTACACCTGGGAGAAGACGGGCTCAAGCCCACAACATAAGGATCTGGACTAGGTTTTGATTAGGTCTATTATAGAGGTTGGTGCCAACTACAAAATTTGGATCCACATTCAGATTCTGAAACATTGCCAGTTCCCCAAAGGGGTTTCTGTGCCGGGGTTTTATCTTCTGCCCCAGAATCTATTTAATGGTGCATGGACTGTACCAACATCAGCATATTATAAGATTCTGTAGACTCTAAACTTCATTCCAGCGGCATTAACAGACAATAGATTTCACTTTTGAGAGGAGAGGTGATGCGTGTTGCCATTAAGTGTAGAACTCTAGCTGTATGGTACTAGCCTGAGGCACGTGCAGAGAATTAGCAGCTAAGTGAAAGGTCCAGAGGAGCTCTTTTGCCTGTTAGAATATCTCAGACAGGCTAGCAAGCACCGCACTCTGCAGAATTCCCACTGCTGCTCTGAAAGGGAGTGGCCTGCATTCTCCACAGTGCCTGGGGTGAATGCCCTCAAACTAATCATGCTCCCAAGCTGGCTGCCAGTGCCCACTTGAGCAACCAATCTAGTACTTTGGGGACTGCTACACTTACATTAATATTAGCAGTATTTGTACTATCATAGTGCCTAGAAGCCCCAGTCATGAACCCGGCTCCCGTTGTGCTAGGTACTGCTCTGCTCCTGCAGTGGGAGTCAGAGAGGCTTTGGGCACACACTTCTGTCCCCCATCCCAATGAATCCGTTCATGGGCAGCCCTAGCTTTTGCTCTAAACTATTAGTTCTATGCCTGCCAAAGACTCAGCTGTTGATCCGATTACTGTCCTGGGGAAGTAGATCCTTGAGATTTTGCTGCTTGCCTCTGACCTACTCAACAAGTACATTCAGAGAGGCTCACGCAGGAACAGCAGCTGTCTGACTGGAGACATAGGGGGCAAACTGCTGAAAGCAGCTCAGCGCTAAATGATTCCCTAATTAAAAAAAAAGAGAGAGAGTCCCCGGATTGTGTTTATGTTCCTGGCCCCTTGACACTGTGGAAAAAAAGAGACTCTCCCTAAGCCCCTCAATGAAGTGAGCCGTCCAGGGACATTAATCCTACCAAGCAGTTATTCTGTTGCTCCCCAAAAAACCCTGCATCCTTGTGTCTGAATCACACAGGGCCGCCTTGATAATAAACTGTGGTCTTTAGATTTAGATCTAACATGAATTGCTGAGGGCTGTGTTTCAAATGCACTGTTATCACAAGGCTAGTTGTCTAGATCGCCGTGACCATTACACTGAGCTGGTGCTCAGCTGGCAGGGCAGAGCTAGCTCAGCTTTCACTCTGGGATGTAGTTGTCTAGGCTTGGTGGTACCATTGTTTTCTCCGCAGTGCTGGTGAAACGTGTTGCTTTGACAGCCCCGGTGAGGCTGAAGTCATCGCTTTATTCACACACAGTAGCTGTGAAAGTTTTCCCTCATGCTGTGTCCTGCCAACGTGCCTCAACTCTGACATAAAGGGACCACCTGGTGGGGTGAGAGGGGAGTGCTCTCTCAACTGGGTTTCTGTTTAATCCATGACCCCTGAGACATGATTACCAGCAAGGAGCCCAATTAGCGCCAGCAGTGACAGTGGATCTGTGAGCTGGACGTCTGCCATCAGATGGTGACAGCTTTTGGGCTCTGCTGTTCCAGGCTCAGGAAAGTCCGGGGGTTCTGTTACCAATCCAGTGAGCCACAGAGTGCCACAAAAGTTCCCATTTTTTGTGTGAGGACCTAGTTATGGTGCCAATTAACTTGGGGGCCCTGTTCTCCCACCAAGGAATACTAATAAGTCCTATTGACGTCAATGGGAGTTACTCATATCCTCCCAAGAAAGAATAAGTCCCCCCGTGTGGGCCCTTAACATCCTGTGCTACCTTCTAGAGAGGGACAAAATGCTTCAGACACAATAAAAGCTCCTCTCCTTCATCCGAATAAACCTTTACTGCAAATTTACAGGGAACCATCTTGGAGGGGGAGGAAGTTGTTTCACATTTTAAAACGTATTTTAAACTGATCACGGCTTCAGAAATGGGAATGGCAAAGCACCACGGGAGCCTGTTCTTGCACTGTCTGCAGCCATTTTGCAGACCCAAGAGATTTGGATCATTGAGATGAGGCTTAGGTAAAATCTGAACATTTAAAGCAGTGACACTCAGACTGAGGCTCAGGAGCCACAACTGGCTCTTGAATGTGTCTCCTGCAGCTCTTTGTAGCACGATATTAAATCACCGTGTGATTTAATTATTAACCAGTTTGTTATTAACCAATCAGGATGCTTTTACTATGTTATTAACCAATTGTAGTTGATAAAATAATAATACTTGGTCAGCCATTTTGCTGTGAGAATAATATTTTATATGTGTGTATATATATATAAATAAATATGAATATATAGTACTACAGTAAATGAAACAATGAATTCATGTTACTGTGGCTCTTTTGGGTAATGTTGCTTGCTAATTTGTCTCCTGAACCACTCAGGCCTGAGTATCACTGATTTAAAGGCTTATTTGGCCCCCTGAGTTGTTTGAGCTTTGTCCGGCACTAGTTAAGACTAAGGGACTTAAGGTTTGTCTACATGATGGATTTTTGCTACTCTGATGCAATCCCACCCCTGCAAAGCCCCAGTGCCGATGCACTGCGCCAGTGCTACACCACTGCAGACGATGTCTTTGGACCATACCCATGCTAGCGTGTTTTGAATCTGTAACTACCAGTGGGTGCAGCACCCAGGTACTCAATTACTAATTCCCTGATGGGAGCAGGGGTGGGATTAGGGCAAAAAGGAGTTGGGATTAGTGAAAACACACATCTGTCATGATTATACTGCCCTTCTCCACTCTATGTCAGTCTTGATTACTTAGAATGCAAGAGCTACAGGGCAGAGACTGTCACTTACTATATGTATGTACAGCACCTAGCGCAATGGGGCCCTGATCTCAGCCAGGCTCCCTAGGTGCTCCTGTAATACAACTAAATAATAATAAAGAAATAATATATATACTGCACGCTAATGCTTTGTAAACAACAAACTGCGATTCTGCTTCTTTATCCATAAGATGTTTCTGACTTTGGTAACAGTTAAAATCACATGGGATTTACAATGTAATACAAACTCTGGAGAAAGCAACTGAATGGGGGCGCAGGTGGGAAGGGGAAGGATGAAAAAGTAAGAATGTTTGTGTATATGGGACATAATTAGTAAGAGATGGGTTGGATTTCAAAAGGAAATGGAAGGCCCTTAAGTGGAACTGCAAGTATTCCAAATTGGAACCAGCTACAAATTTATGAGAAATCCTTGTGCTTTCAATTGTAAATATTTACATTGCTGAGTTGCCTCAATAAGCTGCCAGATAAGATTCCTGAGGGAACTTTGTTTGCTTATTTTGTTTTAAATTTTAGCTAATCTGCTTTTGATTTATCCTGTGGGATTAAATTCTCACATTGCTCAGGCGTACGTGTTCCCTTGTACTATAGATCAGAGGGAGGAATGCAATATATACATGCATCATCTGTTAGCATGCAGCTGACTACAGTGACTGGAGTTTGACCCCATAGGGAATTTTAAAAAGTGAACGTAACGCTGATGAAGGATGCTGCATCGATAGCTGTGAGAACTGGGGTCCTTTGCTGATCCACATAACTGTCACAAGAGCTGCGCAAGCTTCCCCATACCATCCTGCCATTATGCGTCACCACAACTTTGGGTAAATGGGCCTTTTCCCTCCAAAGATCTGTGGCCTATCAGAGCAAGGACCACTCTATTGTCATCTGTATATAACCTTGCATCTGAAGAAGTGAGGTTCTTACCCACGAAAGCTTATGCTCCCAATACTTCTGTTAGTCTTAAAGGTGCCACAGGACCCTCTGTATATAACCGCTTGTTCTTGTTGAAAGTCTCTGGGTAGGGATAAAAGGGGTAAAAAACAAGGGTGATGTCATGGCAGGGGTCTACTACAGACCACCTAACCAAGAAGAAGAGGTGGTTGAGGCTTTTTTTTAAACAGCTAACAACATCAGCCAAAGCACAGGACTTGGTGATGGGGGACTTCAACTACTCAGACATCTGTTGGGAAAATAACAGCAGGACACAGATTATCCAATAAATTCTTGGAATGTATTGGAGACAATTTTTTATTTCAGAAGGTGGAGACAGCTAGTAGGGGAGAGGCTCTTCTAGATTTGATTTTGATACATAGGAAGGAACTGGTTGAGAATTTGAAACTGGAAGGCAGCTTGGGTGAAAGTGATCACGAAATGATCGAGTTCATGATTCTAAGGAATGGTAGGAGAGAGAACAGCAAAATAAAGACAATGGATTTCAAGAAGGCAGACTTTAGCAAACTCAGGGAGTTGGTAGGAAAGCAAGTCTAAGGGGAAAAACAATAGAAGACAGTTGGCAGTTTTTCAGAGAGACATTATTAAGGGCACAAGAGCGAGGAAAGATAGGAAGTATGGCAAGAGACCACCCTGGCTTAACCAGGAGATCTTCAATGATCTAAATATCAAAAAAGAGTCCTACAAAAAGTGGAAACTAGGTCAAATTACAAAGGATGAATATAAACAAATAACACAAGTATGTAGGGACAAAATTAGAAAGGCCAAGGCACAAAACGAGATCAAACTAGCTAGAGACCTAAAGGGTAACAAGAAAACATTTTACAAATACATTAGAAGCAAGAGGAAGACCAAGGACAGAGTAGGCCTGTTAGTCAATGGGGGGGGGGGAGGGAAATAATAACAGAAAATATGGAAATGGCAGAGGTATTTAATGACTTCTTTGTTTCAGTTTTCACCAAGAAGGTTGGTGGTGATTGGACATCTAATGTAGTGAATGCCAGTGAAAATGAGGTAGGATCAGAAGAGGCTAAAATAGGGAAAGAACAAGTTAAAAATTACTTGGACAAATTAGATTATCTTCAAGTCACCAGGGCCTGATGAAATGCATCCCAGAATACTCAAGGAACTGACTGAGGAAATATCTGAGCATTTAGCGATTATCTTTGAAAAGTCATGGAAGACGGGAGAGATTCCAGAAGCCTGGAAAAGGGCAAATATAGTGCCCATCTATAAAAAGGGAAATAAGGACAACCCAGGGAATTACAGACCAGTCAGCTTAACTTCTGTACCCAGAAAGATAATGAAGCAAATAATTAAGCAATCAGTTTTCAAACATCTGGAAGATAAGGTGATAAGTAACAGTCAGCATGGATTTGTCAAAAACAAATTATGTCAAACCAACCTGATAGCTTTCTTTGACAGGGTAACAAGCCTTGTGGATAGTGGGGAAGTGGTAGACATGGTATATCTTGACTTTAGTAAAGCTTTTGATACTGTCTCGCATGACCTTCTCATAAACAAACTAGGGAAATGCAATGTAGATGGATCTACTGTAAGGTGGGTGCAAAACTGGTTGGAAAACCGTTCCCAGAGAGTAGTTATCAGTGGTTCACAATCATGCTGGAAGGGCATAACGAGTGGGGTCCACAGGGATCAGTTCTGGGTCCGGTTCTGTTCAATATCTTCATCAATGATTTAGATAATGGCATAGAGAGTACACTTATAAAGTTTGCGGACGATACCAAGCTGGGAGGGGTAGCAAGTGCTTTGGAGGATAGGATTATAATTCAAAATGATCTGGACAAACTGGAGAAATGGTCTGAAGTAAATAGGATGAAATTCAATAAGGCCAAATGCAAAGTACTCCACTTAGGAAGGAACAATCAGTTGCACACATACAAAATGGGAAATGACTGCCTAGGAAGGAGTACTGCGGAAAGGGATCTGGGGATCATAGTGGATCACAAGCTAAATATGAGTCAACAGTGTAGCACTCTTGCAAAAAAGCCAACATAATTCTGGGATGTATTAGCAGGAGTAATTCTTCTGCTCTACTCTGCGCTGATTAGGCCTTAACTGGAGTATTGTGTCCAGTTCTGGGTGCCACATTTCAGAAAGGATGTGGACAAATTGGAGAGAGTCCAGAGAAGAGCAACAAAAAATGATTAAAGGTCTAGAAAACATGACCTATGAGGGACGATTTTAAAAACTGGGTTTGTTTAGTCTGGAAAAGAGAAGACTGAGAGGGGACATGATAACAGTTTTCAAGTATGTAAAAGGTTGTTACAAGGAGGAGGAAGAAAAATTGTTTTTCTTAACCTCTGAGGATGGGACAAGAAGCAATGGACTTAACTTGCGGCAAGGGAGGTTTAGGTTGGACATTAGGAAAAACTTCCTAACTGTCAGGGTAGTTAAGCACTGAAATAAATTGCCTAGGGAGATTGTGGAATCTCCATCATTGGAGATTTTTAAGAGCAAGTTAGACAAACACCTGTCAATGATGGTCTAGGTAATACTTAGTCCTGCCATGATTGCAGGGGACTTGACTAGATGACCTCGTGAGGTCCCTTCCAGTTCTGTGATTCTATGATTCTCTCTAGGTGGTATATTTCTGATAGCCTATTGCCCAATCCTGCTAAAACTCATGGGCCGGACTCTGATCTCAGTTACACCAGTTTAAGTCCAGAGTAACTGGATCACCTTAGTTCCTTTCCCATCTCTGTGCCTCAGTTTCTCCACCTTTAAAATGAGGATAATGACACTCATCCACCTTTGCTTTAAGATCTACAGATGAAAAGAGCTACACAGAAGCTATTATTATCACTGTATTTGACTTCAGTAGAGTTACTTCAGGTTAGGGTGACCAGACAGCAAGTGTGAAAAATCGGGACGGGGGTGGGGGGTAATAGGAGCCTATATAAGAAAAAGATCCAAAAATCGGGACTGTCCCTATAAAATTGGGACATCTGGTCATCCTACTTCAGGTTGGTACTTGTGTACCTAATCAGATTCCAGATATCTGGGGTGAAATTCGGGCCTCACTGGAGTCAATGGGAATTTTACCATTGACTTCAATGGAGCCAGAGTTTCATCCTTGGACTCTAGGTGGTGTTGCATTTAAAATGGTACCTATATCCAAGACCTTGCTCTTCAACCATTAGAATTAAGAACTTGGAATTTTCAAAAGCATCTGAGGGCATTAGAAGCACAAATCCCATTGACTTTCAATGGGACTTGTACCTCTAACTCCCTTAGGTGCTTTTGAAAACCCTGCCTTTGGCCAACATGATTCCTCAAATGACACGTGGGTGATAGAGGGCTGAGAACACCAACTCGCTTTGCATAGGCCACCAAGCAGCTACCAAATGGTAATTATGTTCTATCTCTCCCTCCTCCCTTGTGTCTGTCATGTCAATTTAGATTGTAAGCACTTTGGGGCAGGGACTGTCTGATTCTCTGTGTTAGCACAGTGGGGCCCCATTCTGGGCTGGTCCCAAGGCATTACCATAATAAACATGATTAAAAATAATAATAAAATAGCCAGCAACCTTCAATCAGTTCCAATCGATGGGTGACTTTAAGCCACAAGGTGGAGGTGAAGAGCCCCATCTCCTGTTACCAGTCCCTTTGAGCCATGCATTCAGTCTGCTGAAGGGTAGCTCTTAAAAACCCCAGATCACCTTGCTCCCCCACAACAAAACTTCACATAATTAAAAAGCAGATATCAGCAAAATAATAGCAAAAGCTCCAGCAGGAATCTATTTGCGTAGCCCATCTAGGGGCTGATGACAACCCAAAAGGAAAAAAACGTTTTCTCTAGTCTGGCAAAACAATTTTCATAAGAACAGCTGCTATTTGCAAGTCTTACATTTGGTCTACTGTCCTGCAGAGGTAAGAATTGGACAGCATGTTTACTATGATTTCATAGTCCTCTGCCTGGGCTGCCAAAGTAAGCATGTTTTGGATGGAAATCTGTATTAAAAGAAAAAAAGTAAGCTTGGCAGCAAAATCAGGCTTCACATTCACCTCCTACCTGACTTGGTTTCTTTTAATCCCTTGCCATGATACAGGGGAATACGATCCTCTACCATTAAAAGAAATTAAGCACCATACTGTATGTGACTTGAGATTTGCTCCCTTAATGGGATGACCGAGGCTAATGGAATCTGATTGTAAATTGAAAGGCGACAATGGAAAATGTTGCAAATGTTCTCTCTTCCCTTCAGCACCGATATGGCTGTTGTCCATTTCTTGATTATTATTATTTTTTGTCTGTGGGGAAGGGAAGGGGGCAAAAGGGGAAGAGATTTCTTTCTGGATTGCTCTTTAAGAACTCTTCCTATTCCCATTTATCATCTTTATTGCAGCTTCTTAGAGCTAATATCTTGGCCTGTCTCCTCCTTCTCAAATAGAAGATCTGTAAGTGATTTTGTGGTTTTCCCATTCCGAGGTACACGATGAAGCTTTTTATAAGACAAAATAATATTTTGTTTCAGAGTAGCAGCCGTGTTAGTCTGTATCTGCAAAAAGAACAGGAGTACTTGTGGCACTT
The DNA here is from genome assembly GCF_002925995.2 of Terrapene triunguis. Taxonomy (NCBI): domain Eukaryota; kingdom Metazoa; phylum Chordata; order Testudines; family Emydidae; genus Terrapene; species Terrapene triunguis. Next base: position 6,841 of record NW_020664738.1, on the reverse strand, counting down.
TAGAGACTAACAAATTTATTAGAGCACAAAGAGCCCACAAAAGCTTATGCTCTAATAAATTTGTTAGTCTCTAAGGTGCCACAAGTACTCCTAATATTTTGTTGTAACCGGAGCCATATATAATTGAAGACATTGATGTAGCAAACACTGACTCCCTACAACAGAGTTCTCTAGTCAGTATGTTGCTTTTATTTCTGTTTTGAAGAGCCTTTGCATGCTCATTGCATACACGTGGCAGTGCTTGTAGATTTCAGCCTTGGGAATGTTAGCAGCTCAGCCTAATTTACCTCATTAGCATCAGCATGTGAGCTCATCTTCCATGCTAAAGCAGGGCTGGACCTGATCAGCATTTGGATGGGAGACCTTGAAAGAAACCCAGTGTGCTGCAGAAAGTGCTGTTGTTTAATAGATGCTACATTTCTCTCATGTCAGCACAACGCTGGGGCATTAGTTCTGTTGCTGGAAGTGACGTCTTTCATCAAATATTAATGGACATAAAACTTACACCTCTTACAGGCATTATGTCATTCTTTGTAAGGGTGTTCTCTCCAGTTTCCCACCTCAATTCAAACAGAGGGTTAATGGCATCTTGCCCAGCCAAATTCCACCCCACAATTTTAATTTGATGTTACTATTCTTCACTTTCGGTCCTAAAACGGTTGAATTGCTGAGCTCTTTCGTACAGCTGCTGTATTCAGCCTCCGAGATGGCTGCATTGTAGTAATGGTTGAGATACTTCTTGTATCTGCAGCAGTTTGTAAACGCCTTTGGAATCCTTCAGGATGAAACACGCTGTATAAGTGTAGACTGTAGTATTTTCATTTTAAAGTTAAAGCCAATTTACAAAAGAAAGCATACTCTTAAAGGAGATCTGCAAAGGATTTTCTTCTTTAAATTGTGCTCATATCCTTTTTTCTGCTTCTTTCTGGTTTATAAAGAGGGCTAACGTTTTTTTGAGAGGAGCGATGGGAAGAGGGGGAGTTACACTTTTTCTGAAATTTTTTGTACATTTGAACAGTACAGTTTCAAATGTGATCTTCCCTGATTTCCCTGGAGGCCATTCTGGGTTCTAGTCCTGGCTGTACCGCAGATTCTCTCTGTGAGTTTGCTCAAATCATTCAACCACTCTCTGCTTCATTTTTCCCCATCTGTAAAGTAGGGTGAATGCATTCCTGCTTCACAAGGGGTTAGTGAGGCTAAAAGTGTTGCTGTTGGTGAAATGTTTTGAGATCTTTCAATAGGAAGTGTTATTGAAAGACAAAAGAGTAGTATTCTTGAGTGGGTAGAAACGGGAGAGGTGGAAGACCACTAGGGAGTAATGCGAGAGGGGACTTAGGGTGTATAGTTGTAGTGGAGGCATGGGGTTGTTAGGGGGCCATGGTTGTCATGGTCATAAGGAGGCAGTGAATTGGAGGAGTGGGTCCGGGAAACCTCATCCCCTGGTAGGTAGGTTTCTTTGTGCTGAGGAATCTTTCCCTGTGTTTTGTGGGGATTTCTCAAAACAGGGAAAACCCACCCATTACGGGGTGAGATTTCCCTGGCCCAACCTATAAAATGCAGGGCCAGCTTTAAGTCCCGTCAGTCAGCCAGCCTCCCCAGGCCTGTTTGACTGAGGAAAGGATGTGGTAGGTGTTCCCCTCAAGATTTTGGTGACTGCCCCTGTGGAACTGGTGAGCAGTGACCCCATTGGCATCTCCAGAAAAAAGGAAGAATGAGCTCGTGGACAACCCCCTGAAGATGACTGGAAAGGAGAGGGCATAACTACCACAACTCCCAAGAAGACTCCAATTTTGTGTCGTGTAGAACCTAATGTGGCAGTTATGGGAGGGTTATTAGCCCATGAGACATGCAAGGGGAGCAGGGGAGTCTGGTGTTGGATGTATTTCATTAGAGTGACTTGATGTTTGTCTTTTCTCCTTAACATTGGCCTAGCACCCTCTTATGAGGTAACTAGACACCCCAGTTGTCTCCGAGGAGACATGGGTTTCGGACAGAGAGGTTGGGAGGGCAGGCCACAAGATGATCCCTTAAGAAGTGGAGCATAATGTGAGAAAATCTGAGAGCCACTGGATTCCAGCACTCTGATGGAGGGTGTTTGGGGAGCTATAATGCAAAGTCTCCTTCCACAGCATGACTTTGACTCTGTCTGCTTTGGCCATGGTGTGAGGTTGAAGCGCCACCTAGCGCCTCTTTCTAGATCTTAACCTATGGTGATGAACAACTATTTTCACCTGGGAGGGTTGGAAAGCTCTCTATTTCCAGCACACATCAGCTACAAGTAAGAGAATAAAATGTAAAGAACAAGCCTACAAGCCCACCTTTTAGGGAAGTGGGGAGGAAAAACTTTGACGCTGCCTTTAGACATAAAAATGAAGCATATCCATTCTCTTCTCCCGCGTTCCCCATAGACTGCTTTAGTCCTGTCCTTGCAGGTAACTCTTTGCAGCTAAATAGCAGCAACAAAGCTGTGAACTCTTTTTTCCTCCACCTTGCTTATCTCAGTGAGGTGTTACCTTGAAGGCTACTGAATTTCAGCAGGCTGAAAACTAGGAGAAATAAGGCTAAAAGGTGACATCGAAAGAACAAGAATCTTGGTAAATTTAAATAATGTGATACAAATACTTTGAAAGCAGCCTCTGATACAAATTTCCTTAAAAAAAAAAACAGTTTAAAGAAACCAGCTGCACTCAACTCCCAGGAGGTAAAACTTGCTCCAATTTATTCTCATATGGTCAGACACTGCTATTGCACCTGTGCAAAGCCATTAACTTCAGGGAGTAAGTGTAAGGTTTAACTGAAAGCAGCATTCAACGTATAGCGTGCACGCAGGATTTTGTTTCAAGTCTCTTGCTAATGTGTTCCCTCTTGTTCAGCCAGGGCTAACCTGCTTGTAATCAGTTACTGGGGTTATGTATACACACACTGGGAGGACTAGATGCACACATCTTCTCCTTCCTTTTCTGGGCTGACTTTGGACACAGGCCCAGACTTCTGGATCTTGAGGTTCAGCCACTTTTCCCCCACCAGCTCAGTATCTGGCACACCTTTACTGCTCACAGAAGACTTAGAAGTTTTTTGTGGGCACTTGAACTGGTTCTTTTCCCTTCCTTGCTGGTCTTCCCTTGTAGGCTCCTGTCTCACAGCTGCCTGGGGTTTTAAAATGATATGAGCTCCACGGTGACCAGGAAGTCAGTGAGAGTACAAAGCGGGGAGAGTGTGACTGAAACACAGAACAATAGGGATCAACAGCAGCAAACTGCCCTCCAGCACTCTCCGGTGGTGCGGCTGGGTCTGGGTCGCTGCGCTTCCTGCTGCTGGTGAGTGCAGGCCCGGCCTTACTGCAGTCCTTGGGGAAGTGGGGGGCGGGGCTGGGGCAGAGCAGGGCGGGAGCTTTGGGGAAGGGATGGTGCCCCAAATTTCCTGGTGCCCTACTCAGCTGCGTACTTTGCATATGGGTAGGGACGGCCCTGTAGACAGTGGCCACTGCAGAGTCTCAGTTTCTAGTGCAGCCGTGTTTATTGTCATTAGGTAGCAAGGAACCTTTCAGGCAAGGGAGATCAGGTTCCGAAAGGCAATTCTCTACTGGAGCAAATGGAATAATTTGTAGTGAATAACGTACTCGACAAACTTAACCTCTCGTTCTGTTTGTGAATTATGCGTGAGCATCTATTATTTATTTGTATTACTGTGGAGCCCTAGCAATGGATCAGGACCCCAGTGCGCTAGGCGCTGTACAAACACAGAACAAAAAGACTATCCCTTCCCCAAAGAGCCTAAAATCTCAGTATAAGACAAGATAATAGATGGATACTGGCAGAGGGGGCACTACAGGAAAATAATGAGACAGTACTGGTCAGCATGATAGGCAGTTATCTCAGCATACCAGCCGCCTAACTGTGGTTAAGTTTTTAATAGGCATCAAGGCAAAGGAGACTCTTCAGGGTGGCTTTGAAGGAGGATAATGAGTTAGTTTTGCAAATGTTTATGGGGAGTTTCTCCCAAGTGTGAGGGGCAGCAGGAGAGAAAGCAGGAAGGTGCTTGTTTGAAAATTTAACAAGTGGATGATGGAGGCAAGAGTTGACCTCTCAATAGTGAATGAGAAATAGGCCATGAAGGGCCTTGGAAGTAAAGGTTTGTCTTAAATTAATTCACTATTCAAAATTCTTTGCTAAATACTTTCTGTGAATCATTCTTAGTCTAGATTGCATGGGCTGTTTATGTGAGTACTTAGCATTCAATCTTTCTAGTTATGACTGAACACATCATATAGAGTTACTTCTCTTTCCTTACTGGTTAAACATAACTCTTAGGGCAGGTCTACACTAACCCCCCAATTCGAACTAAGGTACGCAACTTCAGCTACGTGAATAACGTAGCTGAAGTTCGAAGTACCTTAGTTCGAACTTACCTCGGTCCAGACGCGGCAGGCAGGCTCCCCCGTTGACTTCGCGTACTCCTCTCGCCGAGCTGGAGTACTGCAGTCGACGGCGAGCACTTCCGGGTTCGACTTATCGCGTCCAGACAAGACGCGATAAGTCGAACCCAGAAGTTTGATTTGCTTGCCGCCGAACTACCGGGTAAGTGTAGACCTACCCTTAGATTCATGTTCCTGCTGTGCATATTCAGACTTTAAAAATTCAAACTGGTTTTCAGGAATGCTCTTTAATCTTTGCTATTTCTCTAAACATTCCTGCCAACAAACTCATTTCCTAGAATATTTGTGCAAAGTGAGAATACAGAGGGCACCAATGCCTCTGAAGTAAACTCAGCTTTATTGAAGTGAATAGTCATGGAAGATCCGTCTAACTCTAGTTTCCATGCTAGCAATATAAATCTAAATTTTGGTGGGGGGGACAGGAGGGTTGGAATTATTTAAACTAGTACCTGGAGGCAAGCTGGTCTGTGCTTTAGAGCAGTTAAATCAGACCATGCAATCTGCTAGGCACAGCAGTATAATTACAAATGAGAACTTAAGGAGCAGGAGATAAGACTGAATAGGTGACATTGGGGAACAATCTAGACCAGTGGTTCTCAACCAGGAGTCTGGGGCCCTCTGGTGGGTCACAAGCAGGTTTCAGGGGGGTCACCAAGCAGGGCCAGCATTAGACTAGCTGGGGCCCAGGACAGAAAGCCGAAGCCCCACCTCATGGAGCTGAAATCCCCGGGGCTGCATCCCAAGCCTGAGCAATGTAGCTGTGGAGTGGGGCCCCGGCAATTGCCCTGCTTGCTACCCCTAACAATGGTCCTGGCTTTTATATGCAGGAAACCAGTTCTTCTGGCACAAATGGGCTATGGAGTTTTTATAGCATGTTGGGGGAGGGGGAATCAGAAAGAAAAAGGCTGAGAACCCCTGATCTAGACATTTGTCACTTCTGAAAGCCGGTGGGATGAAATCAATGGGATTACTGTAATTCCTGAACATAACTAAATACAGGGGAAATGGATTAGGTTGCTAGGAAAGCTACCGGGGCTCTTAGTAGACACTACAACAATATAAATAAAGAATAATGGTACTTAAAGTGGGTAAATAGTAATATAGCATCTTGTGATTTAGGAGCTCAGTACTTTACCAAGCTAGATATTATCCCCATTTTGCATGTTGCTGTGATGGGGGTTAAAGGGCTTGATCCTGCTTCCCTTGTAGTCAACATGAGTCTTGCCATTGACTTCAATAGGAGCAGGGTTAGGGCCATGATGAGTTACACCAACCTTGAGACTTGTTCAAGGTCATACATTCATGGGTGAAATCCTGGCTCCATTGAAGTCAAAACTCCCATGGTGGGGGGTGGTCAAGATTTCACCCCATGTCTTGTCTCCCAGCCTTGTGCATTACACTGTTTCTTTGTGGTACTGGGTATGACAGGACTTCATAGACTCTGTCAAAAGAGATTTTCTGTGTGGAGAGGACCGAGAGGTAGCACATGTACAGAAACAATACTGGGGCACCAGACCAAAGAAACTGGAAGTGTAGTATCAGCCTCTGGATTAGAACAAGGATGATGGATGTAAAATGTGAAGAGCAATTATGGAGGTTGCAATATCTAACGCAGGCGTTTTCAGCCTGTGGTTCACGGACCCCTGGTGGTCTGCAGACTATGTCTAAAGGGTCAGCAAAAGGTGACTGAAAATAAAGTTTCAGATCCCAGAAAGACATTCTGTTTTTCTGATGGATCAGAAGTATGTGAATACCCCAGCTACAGGTCAAAACCTGGAATTGTTGTCGTTACCATAGAAGCCCACAGTTTAGCGCCTTTCTCATGCTGCGTTAAATGCCGAGCCGAGCATATGCAACATTTATAGTTGAATTCTGTTCAATCAGTTTTCAGTCTAAGACTTCTATGGTAGAGCTCCATGGAGCACAGATTGAATTTCCAAAGGGGTTTGCACCTCCACTGGAAATGTTTTAGGGGTCTGCAAATGAAAAAAGGTTGAAAACCACTGATCTAATACAACAGTAAAAGGCAGTGTCTCCTTTTGTGACTCTGAAACATCTGAGCTGGTTTAGGAAGCCCGCGTGGCTGAGTCACTAAGTAACAGTGAATTGCGCAGAATTAAATGTAACACTCCTGATTGCTTGGAGGGTGGCTTCAGCCCAGTGGCACTGAACTGCAAGGAAGAGAATGTGCATGGGTGCACTAGTGACGGAGGAAGAGGAAGTGGAGAAACTCCACCCCAAACTGGTGATGTCCTTCACATCAGAGAAAAGAGAGGACATGTGTGTAGTAAAGATGCTTAACTCACATGTGGCCAGTCAAGCATCTTGGCTCTGCAGGTCACAGAGTCAGGCTGAGAGCCTGCGCTGTACAATTTACCATACAAGGTTTGGCTAAGTCCTGGCCTG
>NW_020664737.1:431860-441559 GCF_002925995.2 Terrapene triunguis | reverse complement strand
TTCGGCTTTTTGGCAATTCCCCCCGGACGGGGGTTTGATTACCAAAAAGCTGGATATGTCCGGGAAAAAACAGACGTATGGTAACCCTACACAAAAGGTTAATCCGGCCTTGGTGCCGTAACGCTGCAGGGGCCTGTGACTCCGGCCCAGGAAAGCCCAGCAGAACGGCCTCTCTCCCCGCAGGCACCACAGCTGCTTTGCCCCTCTGCTCTGTGCCCAAGTCACAGCAGAGCCCCCGCTTACGCCGCGGTATGCACTGGCCTCTGCCTCTCCGGCCGCGCTGCCGCCTCCGGACCAGCAGCAGCCCAGTGAGGAGCTGGGAGCGCCGGGGTCAGGCAGGTGAGCGGCTACCTGCGGGGGGACCAGAACCGCCACGTTAGTGGTGGCTCTTTTCTGACTCTCTTTGGCTTATTAATCCTGCCGCACAAGGTATGAGGAAAGGCAGCGTCAGGGCCAAACCAGCCCATGCCAAAGTCCCCCCAGGATGGCCCCCCCCGTATGAATTTAGTGCTGGCCAAAGAGAAGCAGCCCTCGGAGCCCAGAGTTATTGTGCATGAGCAGGCGCAGGCTGGGCCCCCCCCCCCCCCCGCCTTCTGCAGAACATCCCTATTGCAGCTGCCTGGCAGATCTGAAGCAAGGGGCATCAAAATAGCCCTCTGCACATTGAGTTCACGCCTTCGCAGGACCGCCCGGAGCTGTGCCTGCAGACCAGCGTCCCGGGCCTCGCTCTGTGCCAGCGTCCAGGCTCAACCCCCCCTGCCCCAAGGCAAAATGAAGGCAATGTGAGGAACCCACACTGGTCCACAAGCTGCGGTTGTCTTAGTGACTGTAATACTGACACTCGGCCGCCAGGTGGAGCCCTCCAATGCTTAGTTGCATCGTTGGGGTGTTTGCAGAGGGCTCTGAGCAGGAGGTTACATTGCAGAGCACAGGGCTGTTTCCTTCCTACACCTGCCATGGCTCTTCTCAGCTGCAGTGGGCTCGCTGCCTAGAGCGCCCGCTCCGGCGGGGTGGGACAGGGTGGAAGTTGGTTTGTGAAGGGTGTAGCAAGGGGACTGTGGTTTGGAGGGCAGGGCCTAGTCTCTATCAGGTGCCTGGTACGGGGCCAAGCGCATGGCCATTGATTAGAAAATAGCGGTTACAGTAGCACACACAGAGCCCTCTCTCTCTCCCCATTACCCCGTCTACCCGCCCGTCTCTCTCCTGTGTTCACCTCCCCTCCATTTCTCTCCCCAGCTGGTCCTCCTAGGATGGGGGCCCCAGCACGGTACCGAGTGTGGGGTGAGATTACTGTGGCAGGCGGCACCTGCCAGTGGCTGTTGAGAGGCTTCACACCTGCTCCCTGAAATTGCAGCCTTTGCCCCACATTCACCAGCCAACACCAAATTTCAATAGCTGAGGTAAGGAACGAGGGGCCACAGAACAGCTGGAAAAGGATAAAACCAGGTGCTAAGAAAATTGCTGCTCCCAGATCCCAATAGACACCCGCCAGCCTGGGATTCACGCCAAGAACTCAGATCTCACTAACAGCACGGCAGGGGAGACTTCCCATTGAGATACTTTATCAGGTGGGTAGTTAAGCCACAGAGGTTAAAAAAAAAAACGCCCGGCTTGTTGCACAATCAGGTGTGTTCTTGGCGGTTTTATGCTTTTGTGTTTACTTGTGTGTGCATTTAGCTCCAGGTTGTTACCCTTTGGTGGCGGTGGGTTACACGTGGGAACTGCGATGCAGGGACATGGGCGCTGCTCTGGTCCAGAGCCGCTGAATACCTGCTGCTTTGGTCATTTTGTTGCTGTAGCTCAAGACAATTGATCTGTTCTGGCAGCGCCTCTGCACTAATAAGGACTCAATCTAAGCTAAGATGAAATGGTCTTGGCTGCATGTTGTGAAAAGTGGCCATTTCCCCAGGACTTTTGCTGTCATATATAACTGCAGAGAAGTGTTTCCTTAGCTAAATTTCCTCTTTCAGGCCCCCTGTCTTAGTCTCTCCTATTACAACGGGCAAATGACTGAGCAAGCAGTTACTCTGCAGCTGTAGACCCAGGGGCGGCTCCAGGCACCAGCGCAGTAAGTGCATGCCTGGGGAGGCAGCCGCGGGGGGTGGCATGTTGGTTGCTGTGAGGGCGGTAGTCAGGCGGGCTTCGACAGCATGCCTGCGGGAGGTTCGCCGGCGGCCGGTCCTGTGGTTTCAGTGGCAATTCGGCAGCAAGTACGCCGAAGCCGCGGGACCGGCAGACCACCTGCAGAAACACCGCCGAAGCCAAGGGACCGGCAGACTACCCGCAGGTACGCCGCCGAATCCGCGTGACCACGGACCGCCCGCAGGTATGCCGCCGAAGCCCGCCTGACTGCCGTGCTTGGGGCAGCAAAAACCATAGAGCCGCCCGTCTAGACCACCCCGCCCAAGGGGTAAGAACATGGGTCTAAACATGCCCACAATTAAACATAAAAAGGAGAGATTTAAGCAGTTATAATGGTGCTACTCATTCATTTGAATGGGGCAGCATTGGTGTAGCTGGGGGCAGAATCTGGTCAAAGCTGCCGTTGGTAGACACTGGGTCCCGCACACAGCTGGAGTGCGTTAGGAATTGACGGCCAAGTGTCACAAGTAATTATGAGTATCTAGTATAAACCCACTCCAAGTCTATTCCCCACAGGGTAGTCCTCCTTGCGGGATTAGCTGCATTTCTGCTGGGGTTCTTAGGCCCCCCCCCCCCCCCAGACCCTCTGAATTATGGCACCATCCTCCCCACACAAGGAAGAATGGATGATTCTCCTTCAGAGCCCATCAAAGGACACTCCTTAATTTTTTGGAAGGCACCACAGGTGAGCAATGCAGACAGTCCTAACTCTGAGGCTCTGGAGCTGCAGAGGAACATAGGACTGGAAGGTACCTCGTCAAATTCAGTCCCCTGCTATCACAGGTAACCCCCGTCGTGGGAAAAGTCACCCACGCATCATTTTGATCAGAGACTCAAGCCTGAGGCCTGTTTATTGCAATACAGACCAACGCGTTGGGGGTAGCAGTTAGAAACCACTCCCCCGATTGGAGTACACTTTGCCTTTTTAAAGCCGAAAACCACAAACATCTTACACGTTACACGTCATTGATAGGAATAGGAGAGTTAGAGTCTTTCCGCCCTTCCCGGCACCCCCGTTGCAATCGTCCCAGAATAGGGTGCAAATTGAGTGGAGGGCTTCTCGAGGTTTCCGATACTGGCATCACCTTGCCTCATTTGGGGTGCCTATTATGCAACTGTTCCAGTCAGGGTGCAGTTTACGGGAAGGGAGTTCATGCACTTGGAGAAGGGGGGTTAAGGGCATCCAAATGGGGACATATGATTAGCCAGTTTAATTAGCTACAACCTTACTTATTGCTTCACACAAGCGGTTATTATATTTCGCCAGCCACACAAGCAGTTATTATATTTCATTAGGCATAAACACATATGCTATTATTACGGCTGCTGCTGGGGCTTTCCATCTTTCCCCTCCTTGGTCCCCCTCCCTCCTCTGGTCATAGTCCTTGACCAATTCTGGCAGAGAATGTGACAATTAGCCTGGTTCAGGCTTGCGGCCTGTAAGGCGTGTCTAGGCCGGTGTCCTGATCAGTGCAAGGGAGGCCGGCCAGGCCTATTATCCCACACCCCGTCATGTAAACCTGTTCATAAACTGATCAACGTCCAGCTTAACTCTAGTTCGGCTGTTCACCCCACTGCTCCTACTGGGAGGCTGCTCCAGACCCTCACTCCTCTGATGGTTAGAAACCTTCTTCTAATTTCCAACCTGACATTGTTCAGGACCGGTTTATCCCCATTTGTTTTTGTGCTAACATTATCCTTTAGCTCTTCTCCCTCCCTGGTGTTTGCCCCCCTCGTGCACTGACGGAGAGCAATCAGGTCCCCCCTCAGCCTTCATTTCGCTAGGCTGCCCATGCCAAGATTTCTGAGTCTCCTCTCGTAAGGCAGGTTTTCCATTCCTCGGATCATCCGAGCAGCCCTTCTCTGCACCTGCTCCAGCTTGAGTTCGCCTTTCCTGACCACAGATGCCCAGAATGAGGTCTCACCCGTGCCTGGTACAACAGTATCAGAGCTTGTCTGTCTCTATTGGAAATGCCTCACCTGATACATCCTTGGGTCACATTTGCCTTTTTCAGGGCCACATCACACGAGAGGAGGGGGCTAATGAAATGTGCTGAGGACACAAAGTTGGGAGGCCTTGTCAGTACAGAGACCGAGCTGCTCGTCGCCACGCTCCAGCCTGGTAGTTCTCCTGTCAGCACCACTTGTCAAAAAACCTAACAGGATGTTGGGAATCATTGAGAAAGGGATAGAGAATAAGACAGAAAATATCATATTGCATCTATATAAATCCATGGTACGCCCACATCTTGAATACTGCATGCAGATGCGGTCGCTCCATCTCAAAGAAGAGATATTGGAATTGGAAAAGTTTCAGAAAAGGGCAACAAAAATGATTAGGGGCATGGAACGGCTTCCGTATGAGGAGAGATTAATAAGACTGGGACTTTTCAGCTTGGAAAAGAGACGACTAAGGGGGGATATGATAGGGGTCTATAAAATCATAACTGGTTTGAAGAAAGTAAATGAGGAAGTGTTATTTACTCCTTCTCATAACACAAGAACTAGGGGCCACCAAATGAAATTAATAGGCAGCAGGTTTAAAACAAACAAAAGGAAGTATTTTTTCACACAACGCACAATCAACCTGTGGAACTCCTTGCCAGAGAATGTTGTGAAGTCCAAGATTATAACAGGGTTCAAAAAAGAACTAGATAAGTTGTGATAAATGAAGGGGGGGGGGAGTAGTTCCCTTTTATGGACACCCAGCCAGCCAGCTAGCTATAAAATCTCTGTTAGTAGCCGTTCTCTACTTGCTTTACCTGTAAAGGGTTAAAAAAAGTCCACAGGTAAAGGAAGGGAGTGCGTGCCTGACCAAAAGAGTCAATGGGAAGGCTAGAACTTTTTAAAATTGGGAAAAAACTTTCCCTTTGTGTCTGTTGTTGTTCTCCGGAGAGAGGGGACAGAACAGGACAGGGCTGGAGCTATGCTGTAAAAAGCTTTAAAACCAGGTATGAAAAAGCATCAAATCATACCTCAACCCTACTTCTCTGAACCCCCAGATATGCAAGTAAATCAGGGAATGTCTAGGAAGACGCGATTAGGGTTATTTCTTATTGGCTTGTGGACTCCTCTGTGCTAACCCCAGATGCTTTTGTTTGCTTGTAACCTTTAAGCTGAACCTCAAGCGAGCTATCTTGATGCTTAATTTTTGTAATTGTTTTTTTTTTTAAGATCTAGCAAAAAGCCTAAGTTCCAGATGTATTTTCTTTCTTTTTATTTTTAATAACAATTACCTTTTTTCAGAACAGGATTGAATGTTTGTGTCCCTAAGAGGTTTGTGCATGTTGTTTAATTAGCTTGTGGCAACAGCTGATTTCCTTTGTTTTTCTTTCTCAGCTCTTCCCCGGAGGGGGAGGGGGGTGAAAGGGCTCGAGGGTACCCCACAGGGAGGAATTCCCAAATGCGCCTTTCTGGGTTCTCAAAAGGGTTTTTTTTGCATTTGGGTGGTGGCAGCATCTACTCACCCAAGCTCAGAGAGAAGCTGTGACCTTGGGAGTTTAATACAGGCCTGGAGTGGCCAGTATTAATTTTTAGAATCCTTGAGGGCCCCACCTTCTGCACTCGACGTGCCAGAGTGGGAATCAGCCATGTCATGGCAGCAGAGCGGTGGGATCATTTTGAACCAGAAGCACAGACCTCAGGATTTTAAAAGGACACATTTTTCCTTTTGGCTGCTTGAAAGCCAGGGAGTTTTTTTCCCCTTTCTTTTCTTTGCTGCCTGACGGGGAACAGGCACGCAAAGGGTTCAACCTGCAAAGCCAGGGAGTCCAACAAGCAGTTTTTCCCCCTAGTTTCATGGCAACGTAATAGCTAGGCTAGAATAGAGCAGCCCTGTGCATGAGGTTAAGGTCGGGCACTGAAACCCTAGAGAAATCAGTCTTCCCAAAGCAGCACGCCACGGAGAGGACAGACCCAGACCAAGCCCAGACATCCAGCTCCATGATGGAAATGAAGGGAGGGGATGGAGGAATGGGGACTTCCCAGGGGGGAAGGGTCAGCCCTCCCCCAACCAAGATCCCGACGCCAGGGTGGAGGGATGTCCTTAACTCAGGCCGAGTTCTGACTGAGGCAGAAAGGAATTTTGTCCTAGAGATGAAGCGCTTGGATGCGGAGGCGAAGCACTGAGAGGCGGAAGTGAAGGCAAAGCACTTGGAGGTGGAAGCGGAGGAGAGGAGAGAGGCGAAGCACTTGGAAACAACGTGCTTGGAGTTGGAAGGGGAAAGAGAGGTGAAGCGCTTGCAAGTGGAGCTGAAGCGCTTAGAGCTGGAAAGGGCTAAGCTGGATCAATCGGGTAGCCCTAACAATCCTTCTCCAGGTACCGCTCCCCATTCCAAAAAATTCCCCACATACAAAGTAGGCGATGATACAGAGGCCATCTTAAAAAATTTAAGTCAAGAGTGTGATGCTGGCACAAAGGGTACAGCATCTGGTTGTTGTACCATCTGATGCTGGTACAACATCCCTACAGACCAGTACATGGTGGAGCTAAGGCCACAACTCAGTGGACCCTTAGCAGAGGTGGCAGCTGAAATGCCTAAAGAACACATGAACAAGGATGAACTTTTTAAACACAAGGCCAGAATTCGGATGGGACTAACACCTGAGCATGCCTGTCGGCGGTTCAGAGCCCTAAGGTGGAAACCAGACTTGGCATTTTCCCGACACGCCTACCACATTGTAAAAAATGGGATGCCTGGGTATCAGGAGCAAATGTTAAATCTCTGGAAGATCTGTCTCTCCTAATACAAATTGAGCAGTTCTTAGAGGGTGTTCCTGAGGAAATAGGAAGATACATCCTAGATGGGAAGCCCAAAACTGTAATTGAGGCAGGGGAGATCGGAGCCAAATGGGTGGAGGTGGTGGAAAAGAAGAAAGCTAGTACAGTTGGTGTGGATACCAGAAGGGGCAACCCGAGACACCACCCCACCATCGGGGTCAGCCCAAAGCCCCACCTCGCAAGGAGGAGCCCTCCACACAGCCAGGTGCTCTCTCGTCCCACCAGCCCACTCTCCAACCACCCACCTCGCCCCAGCCCACAGTCAGCTGGGCGATGCTTTAAATGTAATGAGCTGGGGCATGTGAAGGCCAGCTGCCCCAAGAGCACCAGCCGATTGTATCTCATCACCCCGGGGTCCCAACAAGAGTCTTCAGGCCCAGATGCCTCGCAAATACCCCCAGAGCGAAGGGAAACTGTGAGTGTGGGCGGGAGGAAGATTGCTGTGTGGAGAGACACTGGAGCACAGGTGTCAGCTATCCACCAATCCCTGGTGGACCCCAAATTCATTGACCCAGAGGCCCAAGTGATGGTGCAACCCTTTAAGGCCAACTCTTTTAACTTGCTTACAGCCTAGTTGCCTGTCCAGTACAAGGGCTGGTCAGGAATATGGACTTTTGCAGTCTATGATGATTATCCCATTCCCATGCTGCTGGGAGAAGACTTAGCCAACCATGTGAGGCTAACAAAAAGGGTGGGGATGGTCACCTGCAGCCAGGCTAAACAGGCCTCAGCACCTAACTCCATTCCCAAGCCTCCTACAGGAACCCAGCCAGAGGTGGTGAAACCAGACCCCAGACCAAAGTCTATGGCAGCAGTTGTAGATCCAGTTCCTGGGACTCAGCCAGAACCAGCCCAAGGATCGGAACTGGCGGAGCAATCAGCACCAAAGTCAGGGGAGCCAGCACCAAAGGGCACCACAAAGCCTGCACCGGCAACAGCAACTAAACCGGTGCAAGAAGCTCAACCAGAGCCTGAAATACAACCTAGTGCACCAGCGGAGAGTGGTTCACAATTGACGGAGACAACCCCATCACCTGCATCGCTTCCAGTGGGACCAAGCCCAAGTCCATAACCCAGTGAGGAACTAACGTCTCCAGCATCAAGGGAGCAGTTCCGGGCAGAGCAGGAAGTGGATGAAAGCCTCAAGGGAGCTTGGACGGTGGCACGGAGTGACCCACCGCCTCTCAGCTCTTCGAATAGTTCCAGGTCTGTTGTAGAAGAAGGACTCTTATACAAGGAGACCCTTTCTGGTGGGCACAAGGAGGACTGGCATCCTCAGAGACAACTGGTAGTTCCAAGTAAGTATAGGGAAAAGCTCTTGAGCTTAGCCCACAATCATCCTTGTGGCCATGCTGGGGTGAACAGGACCAATGACCGTTTGAGGAAGTCATTTCACTGGGAGAGAATGGGTAAGGACGTTTCTACTTATGTCCGGTCTTGTGAGGTGTGCCAGAGGGTGGGAAAGCCCCAAGACCAGCTCAAGGCCCCTCTCCAGCCACTCCCCATAATTGAGGTTCCATTTCAGCATGTAGCTGTAGATATTCTGGGTCCTTTCCCTAAGAAGACACCCAGAAGAAAGCTATACATACTGACCTTCATGGATTTTGCCACCCGATGGCCAGAAGCAGTAGCTCTAAGCAACACCAGGGCTAAAATCATGAGCCAGGCATTGGCAGACATTTTTGCCAGGGTAAGTTGGCCCTCTGACATCCTTACAGGTTCGGGAACTAACTTCCTGGCAGGGACCATGAAACGTCTTTTGGATACTCTTGGGGTGAACCACTTGGTTGCCACCCCTTACCATCATCAAATGAATGGCTTAGTGGAGAAGTTGAATGGGACTTTAGGGGCCTGATACAAATTCGTGAATGAGCACTCCAATGATTGGGACCTAGTGTTGCAGCAGTTGCTCTTTGCCTATAGGGCTGTACCACATCCCAGTTTGGGGTTTTCACCCTGTAGTGAATCGGCCTGGCTCCCGACGGCCCCTGAGAGGGAGGAGCCGGAACGGGCACCCAAGTGGGCGGAGCCACCGCCACCTGTTCCCGCCCCCCGGAAGTCAAGGGGCGGGACAGGAAGTATAAAAGCCAGGCCCCAGCACTCAGTTGGAGCCCAGCGGCCGGAGAGGCCAGACGCTCCTGCTCGGGCTCCTGTTAAACCGCGCTTGCCCCGAGCCAGGTATCCTGCCGCGGCTGGACCGAGCCTCCCCAGAGCCACGTACCCCGAGGCGGACTGGCCGAGCCTCCCCAGAGCCAGGTACCCCGAGGCGGACTGGCCAAGCCTCCCCAGAGCCAGGTACCCGGACGCCGACGGACCAAGCCTGCCCCGAGAGCGGTACCCCGAGGAGCGACCTGAGCGTCCCCCTGACCCGAGACCGGAGGAGCGGCCCGACCTAGACAGCCCTCAGCGAACCGAGGAGCCCATGGTGTGGGACCCCGCTGCCGAGCCCGGCGAGGAACAGGTACCAATGGAGGAGGAGGAGATGGGAAGTGGCCCGGGGATAGCAGACCCCGAACCGATGTCAGTGTGTTGCGGGCAGGATCCCCCCTGACCCCGTAGCAGACGGACTGCTGCGGATAGGGCCCCGGGCTGGAACACAGTGGAGTGGGTGGGCCTGTGTTCCCCCCTGCCACCCCCACGCCGGGTGGCAGTCTCTCCTCCTCCCTGCCTAGGGCCCGGACGGCCCCAAAGCGCTCAGCTCCTGCTACCAGGACCTGAGCCCCTGAACTGTTGTTTGCTGCCCCGCCCTGACCAAGGGCCTGGGCCACTTGACTTTG
>NW_020664737.1:372868-431850 GCF_002925995.2 Terrapene triunguis | reverse complement strand
GGCCACTTGACTTTGTTTGCTGCCCCGCCCTGACCAAGGGCCTGGGCTACCTGACTTTGTTTGCTGCCCCGCCCTGACTAAGGGTCTGGGCTACCTGACTTTGTTTGCTGCCCTGCCCTAATTGAGGGCGTGGGCTCCCAGCCTTTGTTTGGGCTCAGCTCCTACTGCAAGGACCTGAGCCCCTTGACCCCTGGTTTATTGCCCGCCCGGACCAAGGGCCTGGGCTCCCCCCTGATTGCCTTAATACTGCTCAGCTCCTGAGGGAAGGACTGAGCCCAGAGATTGTGTTCTTGCCCAACCCCTGAGGCAAGGACTGGCGCCCAAAATCCCTATCCCTGAGTGTTAGGTGCCACGCCCTGAGCTAGCGTTTGGGGCCCATCTAACCTTGTGCTTTTGTTTAGCCCCTGCCTGAGGGGCGGAACCCCGAGACTTTCGGACCCCGAGGACCGATTTGGGGCCGCGTAGGGAAGCGGCCTGGCTCCCGACGGCCCCTGAGAGGGCCCAGCCCCGCACCGGACTATTACACACCCTTTGAACTTGTTTATGGCCACGAAGTTAAGGGGCCATTACAGTTGGTGAAGCAGCAATGGGAGGGGGTTACATCTTCTCCAGGAACTAACATTTTGGACTTTGTAACCAACCTGCAAAACACCCTCAAGAACTCTCTAGCCTTTGCTCAAGAAAACCTACAGGATGCTCAACAAGAGCAAAAGGCCTGGTACGATAAACATGCCAGAGAGCGTTCCTTCAAAGCAGGTGACCAAGTCATGGTCCTGAAAGCGCTCCAGACCAATAAGATGGAAGTGTTGTGGAAGGGGCCATTTACGGTACAAGAGCACCTGGGAGCTGTTAATTACCTCATAGCGTTCCAAGACCCCACCCTAAAACCTAAAGTATACCATGTTAATTCTCTACAGCTCTTTTATTCCTGAGAAATCAAGGTTCTCCAGTTTACAGCCCAGGAGAGAGATGACGTTGAGTGGCCTGAAGGAGTCTACTATAAAGGAAAAAGTAACGGTGGCGTAGAGGAAGTGAGCCTGTCCATCACCCTTGAGCATAAGCAGTGACAGCAAACCCAGGAGCAGTGCACTAGCTTCACACCAACATTTTCAGCCACCCCAGGATGGATAGAACAGGCATACCACTCCATTGACACAGGTGATGCTCGTCCAATTAGAGCCCAACCCTACCGGATGGCTCCTCAAGCCAAAACCACAATAGAAAGGGAGATCAAGGACATGTTACAGTTGGATGTAATCCACCCCTCTGAGAGTGCATGGGCCTCTCCAGTGGTTCTGGATCCCAAACCAGATGGGGAAATCTGCTTTTGTGTGGACTACCATTAGCTAAATGCTTTAGTTCCCCAGAAAAATATCCAATGCCACGCACAGATGAGCTATTGGAGAAACTGGGACGTGCCCAGTTCATCTCCACCTTAGACTTCATTAAGGGGTACTGGCAAGTGCCGCTAGATGACCCCTCCAAGGAAAGGTCAGCCTTCATCACCCATGTAGAGCTGTATGAATTTAACGTGCTCCCTTTCAGACTACGAAATGCACCCGCCACCTTCCAGTGACTGGTAGATAACCTTCTGGCTGGATTTGGGGAATTTGCAGTTGCCTACCTTGATGATGTGGCTATATTCTCAGATTCATGGGCAGAACACTTGGAACACCTCCAAGCTGTCTTCCAGCGCATAAGGGAGGCAGGATTAACCGTTAAGGCCAAAAAAAGTCAAATAGGCCTAAACAGGGTAATGTACCTTGGACACCAGGTGGGTCAAGGAACTATCAACCCCCTACAGGCGAAAGTAAATGCTATCCAAAATTGTCCTGTCCCTAAGTCAAAGAAAGAGGTCCAATCCTTCTTGGGCTTGGCTGGGTATTACCAACGATTTGTACCACACTACAACCAAATTGCCACCCCACTGACAGACCTGACCAGGAAAAAACAGCCAAATGCAGTTCAGTGGACTGAGAAGTGTCAGAAAGCCTTTAACCAGCTTAAGGCGGCCCTTATGTCTGACCCTGTGCTAAGGTCCCTGAACTTCGACCAACCGTTCGTCGTAACCACAGATGCGTCCGAGCGTGGTGTAGGAGCCGTTTTAATGCAGGAAGGACCAGATCAACAATTCCATCCTGTCGTGTTCCTCAGCAAAAAACTTTCTGAGAGGGAAAGCCACTGAGCAGTCTCAGAAAAAGAATGTTACGCCATTGTGTATGCTCTGGAAAAGCTATGCCCATACATTTGGGGACGGCGTTTCCACCTGCATACTGACCATGCTGCACTGAAGTGGCTTCACTCACTCAAAGAAATTAACAATAAAACTTCTTCAGTGGAGTTTAGCTCTTCAAGACTTTGATTTTGAAACACAACACATTTCAGGAGCCTCTAACAAAGTGGCTGATGCTCTCTCCCAGGAAGGTTCCCCAGAATCAGCCGGGTAAAAATGTCCCTGCATTCTAAGTCATTGTAGTCCTTGAAACGTAAAAAACACTGTTTCGTTCTTCATGTAATTATTAATAAAATTAGTGCATGTATCTTATTAACTCTGTTTCCTAAACCTCCAGGAAGAAATCCCAGCCAGTGTGGACCTGACCTGAACCAGGCTGGCCAGCACCATCTGTGATTTGGGGGGCATGTGATAAATGAAGGGGGGGGGGGATAGTTCCCTTTTATGGACACCCAGCCAGCCAGTCATCTATAAAATCCGTTAGTAGCTGTTCTCTACTTGGTTTACCTGTAAAGGGGTAAAGAAGTCCACAGGTAAAGAAAAGGACACCTGACCAAAAGAGCCAATGGGAAGGCCAGAACTTTTTAAAATTGGGAAAAAACTTTCCCTTTGTGTCTGCCAGCTTGTGCCAAGGCTTTAGGCCTCAGCTGAGCACTGACAAATTCATTGCTGGAAACCAGTCCAGCTCACCTGCTCAGTAACAAGGCCGATCAAAACTAAATGGGCCATTGTGGGACATCACACTACAAAGACTTCATTAATTGCCCCTTCACACCCATGAAGAGGCTACATGCAAAACGGCTCGTCCCATCAGCTTGAATTCTGGAAGAGGGAAATGAAGATAGTGAACAAGAACATTTTTCATCTCTTTTGCTGCTTGGACTCTCTCAGGGCTGGAGCTACGAAACAGAAGTAGAGATTCCCAGGGTCAACCTGGGCTAGTCCTAAAAGAGATTCAGGGCTGACAGACTGCTACAACTCTGCCGCCTTTTGGAACCCCAGACTAACTCATTTGTGCATATAGCTTTGCTTGCTTTAAGCTGCAAATAACTCTCTCGTTTCTTTATCCTAGTTACTAAATCCTTAGTTAGTTTACTGTAGGATTGGCTACACGCATTGTCTTTGGTGTGAGATCTAAGGTACAAACTGACCTGGGGTAAGTGACTGGTCTCTTGGGACTGGAAGCTACCTGAATCTTTTGTGATCTTTGGTGTTTAGCAACCAATTATCACTAAGCCCAGCTTGCCTGGGTGGCAAGAGAGACTGGCATGGCCCAGGGGACTGTCTGTGACTCCATGGTAAGACTGTTATAGTGCTTCAAGAGTTCACATTTGTTCCTGGGTTGGTGAAATCTAATTATAGAACTTACCACCAGTTTGAGGTCTCTGCCCTGCTTCATGACAGTCTGCCCTGAGGTTGGCAATGACGGCCGTGAACCACTCCAGACAGAGCGACAAGGAGAAAAACTGTCATACACTTCAACCAGAGCAGAAAACCTGTATGGAAAAAGTCCTGCTATTGCATCCGATTGGGTGGCTCATTCTCGATTAAATTCTATAGGTTTTGAGAGCAGTTTCAACAGATCCCTTTGGTTTTGACCTGGTTAAGTTCTGTAGGACAGATCAATAAAGGGTAAGGCCCCAAGTTATTCATGAATTCTTTCCCCTCGAATTCTTGTGGGTGAAAAATCCCCCAAAATGCTCAGCTGTCATGCATATAAATGCTCACAAACCAGAAACCAACTCCCAGCAATTTTTTTTGGAAACATTTTAATAGTTATCGAATGTTCTACATCTTACAGTAAATATCATACAGTTACAAACTCTTGGCTTAAATCTGTCAGGGAGATCACTAATTGATCTTCAGAACAAAACAAAACAAAAGAACCCAAAGCAGATTTGCACTTCATATTCACAAGCTGTGGGGCTTTCCAATTCTTAAACTCAAGGCCGTGTTTCTTACACACCATTGAGTCCTTTGATTTAAACTTGGAAGACTTGTTTACTTTTGTTTTCAACTTTTCTTTCTTTCTTTTTTTTTCCTTTTTTCATTTTTTGCTTAAGAGTTCCAATAAAATTTAAAAACTAGGTAATCCAAGCTGTACTGTGGTTCAAAATTAATTAAAAAATCATCAAAAAAATCCAGAAAACAACAACAAAAAAATAATACACACTCTGAGAGCAATATTTCTCTGTTATGTGCTATGAAATCTAAACAATTCCTGGATATTGGCATGGATTATATCGGCAGTCATGTTTAGGTCGCAAATGTCATGGCAAAAAGTGTGCAGAATTCTGTCCTGCTTGTAAGTGAACATGATACAAACGGGGGTAGGAGGAGGGGAGACAAAGTATGTACTAATCAGAGACAACTTGAGCCATCCAAGTTTAAGGCTGGCTGCCATCAGTAATAGAAAATGCATCCACTTCTATTCCTCACCATGTCTGATGACAGCAGTTATCTTTGTGAATTGATCTATCAGAGATCCTGATTCTACCAAGCACTAAGCCCCCTCAGTCCCCAGTTACCCAAGTTTGGTAAAACACTTGAGCCAATTCCTAATTCAGCAAAGCACTGGAGCACATGCCCAAATCCAATTAAAGTGAAAAAGATTTAAGCATGTGCTTAAAGTTCAGCACATGCTTAAGCACTTTGCTAAACCAGGATGGTTTGCTGCAGGGCCATGGAATAGGAGGCACTCACCATAGCACAGGACTGGACCCAAGGGGACTAGCACACAAGCGTGGCTTAATAGTCATAGTAAAGGAAAAGTCATGATCTGTGAGGGGAGTGGGTGGTCGGAGTGGGTGGGGGTGATGGAATTCTATAACCTCTTGAAATATAAAGAGGAAGAAATATTGTGGGTTGAAATGTTACATAATGATTTTTAAAAAAACTCGGCAATTTACCATTATCAACAGGGAAAAGCTGTAATTATACTGTATAGTTTGACGCTCCCACTTTTCATAGACGTAGAGATAATCCTCATAACAGATTATTACCTGATTACCAATGAATCTAAGCGATCCCACATGAATGTCAATCAGAAGATGCCTCTTCAAATGCCTCCCCCCCCGCAAACAATCTCTGCTGAAGAAAACGAGCCGTTTCTTTAAAAATCAGATTCAATAGCGCATGGCACAGAAAACATCCAGCCTGAGAGTCTGATCCCGCACACCCTCCAGCAGGCGAGTCACGTTACTCGGGGGTGAGTCCAAAGGAGCGAAATGGAACTGCTCACGCAAGCAAAGTGGGTCTAAGTGTTTAAGAGTTTGCGGGAGCAGAGCCCCAAGAAAACTAAGGGAGAATGGACACAATCCCAACTCATTTCAGGAATGTTAATGTGGCCCTTAGACGTTAACATCAAAATGGTCCCATCTAATGGTTTCTCTCCAAACGAAGTGCAATTATCTTAGGGAGAAACAGTCAGGAAACACAAATTGCGTGAATTTAAAAGACTGCTCCCTAAGGCAAGGTAGGGTCTAAACATTTCTTACAACTCTATGACTGAGCATATGAACTGAAATGAAGAGCTCATTTGGACTGAAAATATTTTAAATAAAAGAAAACTGGATTTACAGAATGCTCGATGGTTCTTATTGCTATTTTAAGCTGGTTGAGTTCTTTAAAAAACAAAAATAAAATGTGTTTTCAGCTTGGTTTTCCTTTCTAAAACAGCATGGCCAGATTTCATCTTCTCCTAGGCTTCTCTGACTAACAATGTCCATATAGCACTAAAATATTGGAATACGTAATCCAAAGTCCCTAGAAGATTTTTCTTAAATGAGTCCTAGGGAATTGCAGAAGTCAAGAAGTCAGTTGTCTATAGGAAAATGTTTAACATGTTGTCTGGACTCTAGATCAATGTGAACCTTACAACATAAAACAGATCTGACACCGTTTCTGTCTTGGACCCTCCTCTTGCAGGCAGCTGTGCAGATGCAGACCCAGGTGCTTGCATGGAGCCCCTGTGAAGACAAAGGGGCTTGTTGCGTGGAGCTGTTGGCAGGATTGGGGCCCTGTTTTGTGTGTTTCAGGGGGATTTCTCCTTCAATGCAAGAGGGTATGTGAGATACATGCTATACACATCACACATTTTCTGACACTTGGCTGCTCTCGCCACTGAAATCAACCAACACCTTTAACAGACGCAGCCTGGCTTACTATATGGGAAGGGAGGGGTGAGGAAAATATAGACCTTGGGAATGGACATTTTAATTGGGATGATTGTGTCCTGGTCACTTAGTTTTTGCCTAGCACTCTAGGAAATGTTGCATACTCCCGTTTGAAATGAAAGCCCACAGACTTGTGTTCTGAAATGCTCCCTGTAGCTCAAAGAAGCATCCAACTTCAGTTCAACCATAAAGTTCCTCTAGTTAAGAATAATAAACATCAATCATTAAAACAAAAACTTAAATAACACGTATGGTAAAAAGCGCTTAAATTACAGATCAGAACTGCCAAAAGATTTACTAGGTTATTATTGTTCATAAAATACAGGAGCAAATACTCGTACACACAGCTGAGTCTCTTGGAATCACATTCTGTATGTGCTCCAAGGTTCTTTGACATTGATTTGGGCCAGCACAACTATTAATATGCATTTTTTCAAGTCTTGCATTACAGTACATGTCTTAAAGCAAAGGTATATAAGGGACTGGTTAATGGACATAACTGTAGCTTTGATAGTTATTTTCATTACAATGCTTTCATCTCGCCACCGTTTCCGTGGGATTTTAATCACCATATAATTTACAAGGTATCCTTTAAAGGTGAGAAAAACAGTCACAACAGAGGTAACATATCACCACAAAATGTGAATGCATTTTAACCCCTTCTGCACCGGTCCAACAACAACCCTCTTCCCAGTTAATCAGATGCAATTCCATAGCCCTTTGGCCCCCTTGTCCCTCCACTCAACTGCTTTCAATCAAAATTAAATCTATATAAGCAGAGCTCCAGCAAAGATTCCGCGTGTTAAATATTGGATCCCAATTACTGCAGTTAACTCACACATGGGCCAGATTTTCGGATCCTGACTCATGCCGAGTAGCGCCTTTCTTATCAATTAGTCCCACTGATTTCAGTGGGACTATTCAAGGAATAAGGCAATTCTCATTGTGAGTGAAGGTATCTGGGCCTCTATGTTAAATTTCTGTCCTATACCAGAATCCCACCCACAGAACCTACCCTGCAGTCCCTCATCAGGCACTGACTTCAGTGAGAGCTTCACCTAATTTAAGACTCAGTAAAGACCGAGATTCAGTGGCCCATGATGCCTCCTTTTTCCCTGCAAGGTGGACATATAATGACTGTATCTGAAACTCTAAGGGATCACAGTAGGCAGGATCTTTCAGGCCAAATGAAAGTGTAATTCACAAAGACAGGGAATCAACAGCCAGACTCCAGATCACTGCCACAACTGTGACAGATCAAATGTGCTGGAAGGGAACCACTAAGCATTAGACCACCAGACCACTCTATAGCAGGCAAGGACCTGCTTCTCTGCCACAAATGTTTCATGCAATCATCTCATTAAACCACTGCCAAAGTCCTAATCTCTGCATTTGTTACAGGATTATACCACGTGAAAACACATTTCAGTCAGTCCACCTGCACAGCCATTAGCTCTGGCTCCCTTCCCTTTCCACTGAAAATATATCTTCATTGTTGTGTGTTACTGGATGGTCTCTTGCTTTTCTATCCTTAATTGATTTAAACTAGGTCCCTCTTTCCAGCAATCAAACACACAAGTTCAGAAGGAACAGAACCACTACAGAAGACTTGACTGCTTGCAGGAAGGAGGCCCCCTGCCTTCTGCTTTTACTAGCTTCGGAATGTTTCTTGGCCTTGTTATTTCCCAGACGTTTCTATTTAAAAAACGACAATGGAATATTTCTAGGATAACAGTTTACAGATGGGATCCGATACTGCAACAACCAGAAGTGTTATCATCCAAGCAGAGACCAGGCAAATGCAAATTAATCATCAGCCTACTGTAATTTCACTCCACAGCTAAGCTCCTTTGATTTACTCAACAGACAGAAAAATCTTCCAGGCCTTGACAGCAAAACACCACGGGTACTATTCGGTTTGGTACACCTGGACTGGAGTCAGTACTGGCATTCATCTTGCTCTGTGATTGAGCTGAAATGTCTTGATCTCCAATAGAATTTAGGGTTGCCACCTCAATCCGTCTAACTCCTATGTCTAAGGGCTGGTCCACACTACCCGCCTAATTCGGCGGGTAGAGATCGATCTTCTGGGATCGATTTATCGCGTCTCATCTGGACGCGATAGATCGATCCCAGAAGCGCTCCCCCGTCGACTGCGGAACTCCTGCTCGCCGAGAGGAGGAAGCGCTGTCGACGGGGGAGCCTGCCTGCGCCGCGTGGACCCGAAGTAAGTACTTTTAGTTCGATATAGGAAACGTCGACTTCAGCTACGCTATTCTCGTAGCTGAAGTTGCGTTTCCTATATCGATCCCCCGCCCCAGTGTGGACCAGCCCTAAGATGCAGTATGGGTCTATGTCCTCTGGGCTTTTTTGGCCTCCTGCAAATGGTTTACTACTTAGAAGGGGTCCTTTCAACCCTGCTATGGGAGGCCCTCATTTCAGCATCAAATGGGAACGCACCGGGTCAGTTTCTGATCTCAGCGTTGCAGGTATAAATCCAGGGTAATTTCACTGCAGTTAATGGAGTAACTGTGAATTTACACCACTGTATGTGAAGCGGGAATCAGGCCCGCTGGGTTTAGTGTTGCAACTGACCATAACATTATTGAAACTAAAATAGTTCACAGGGTTTTTTGTTGGTTGGAATTTAGCCCCTTTCTCTTACTTGAAAGTGAACTTGAATGAGGCTGGACGGTGCCAGCCCTGGAGACTAAGACCTCTCTTTATCCATCAGCCTGCGCAGCAGCAGTGACAGCGCAGGCTTCCCCTAGACTGCTCCCCACCAGTGTGCCTGAGTCTTCTTCTGGAGCCCCTCTCGAAGGAGGAACAGACAGCTCAGCCTCTCTCAGCCCTTCCAAAGCAGATGGCCAGCAAAGGTATTCGTTGGTGCTCCGCAGGCTAGTGGCTTTGTCGTGGGGATCTCTCTCCACTAGGGAACTGAACTAAGAGCACATCCATAGTATTTAAAAAACGGCAAAGTAGTGGTGGGGGGGCACCGCAGCAGAATCGATTGTCCTGGGAGCTAGGACAAAGCGACTTTGGAATTTGGTCTCTTGTTCATGATCTGAAATACCCTAGGACTCTTCTGCGGAGTCACCTTTCCTGGCACTCTCCTAACCTTGGATGTCAGACACCCGGAAAATCCATCGTGTGACAGGTCTGTTTTGCAATTTCCTTATTATACTGGGACTAATACACTCCTAGCTCTTCTCTAGAATGACGCCTGGAACAACTGCTCCTGTGTTTGTCCTGCATGTTCTGGAATAGCTAAACTGGATTTAGCCCCTTGCAGGTGTTTTCAGTTATTCATTGTAAGGCTAATTCCATGATACACTGTAACTTTCTAGTGCACCCACAATCATTGCTTATAAAGCTGGGGACAAATATCACCATATTTCAGCAAATAATCTTGCCCCCATCTTCCAATATGCGTCAATCAAAGGCAGTGACTTTTGTCAATCGGCAGCTAAGTCAAGTTTGCACTAAAAACTCTGCTGCTCAGAAGCTTCTTCTGTGCCTGCAGCTGCAGTGACCTATTCCGCAGCCCCGGCCGATCTGCGAGGGGGCATGAGCTCTCTGGTCCCTTGCTCAGACTAAGGAAAGGTATTAAAGAACTGCGGGGTAGCAGGAGAGGCCAGTCAACATGGGAACTGGAAATGGGCACAAGCCACAACATTTAGATCCAGATTTCGAACACCCTCGTGGGGTGAGTGGATCCAGAGTTTTAGCTGGGAACCATCGTTAGGGACAGAGGCCCTTTTGCAAAATTTGGTCCTGGGTTTGGATTCTGAACCTTCTTAAACATCAGGAGTGTTTACATCTGGGTCCCTCCTTATAAGCAATGACTGTTTCAGTGGCAAAATGGTTGTTATGAACCACTGCATACTTTAGCAGGCACTGCAATCCAACGCCCTGCGATGTACTAGTCGGAATAGAGCAATAAAACTCAACAGGAACAACTCTATAATGTGTACCTGTGTGGGACTGTTTAGGTTTGAGGTTCTTAAAATCCTAAATAAACCCCTGGCAGCATCTATACAATGTGGTGGCTAATCAAAGATATTCCCTACCAGGATGTATAGATTCTACATCTTTGCACTCCAACTGTGCTAACGGACGTTTCTGCTCATGCATAACATGGTCAGATGGAACAGACCCGCTATTAATCCAAGTGAATAAAAAACACTCAACCGATCTCATTAATGGCAACACATATCAGGATCTCTCTCTCCTTAACAAAGGCATTTCCTCTTTATCTTTAGAGCCTTAGTCAGTAGTAATGGAAAATAGGTCGGTTTTAGGCCTAAACTGCTTTCAAAACGTCAACACTGCAATGCAGAGCTTTGATTTGGGGAAGTTAAAAGTCCTTTGAACAAACAACTAACGTAGAGTTTTGTCAAGCTAGAATGATTTCTCTATGCTCAATTAGGCACACTGAAGCTTTCAAATCCAAATTTAGTGTTTTCTCTCTTTTTAATAAAAAGCTTAGTATTTTCTTTTTAGACACGAAAAAGGGGATTGTGACATTTTAGGGATCCTATCTTAACTGCTTAAAGAATTAACGGAGTATATTGCATACAAGTAGAACAATAGCTACTGAAGGAGGCTTGTTTTGAAACATACTAGTTTACATAGCCCAAAGGGTGCTAACAGCTCTTGAGACTGGGTAAATTCTAGTACCATCAAGTTTACTAGCATTGTTTATTCTATGGTACATGTTCAGTGCAGCATGTTTAAACACGACTGACAGATGAACCTTGATATGTAGTCACTTTAATAAGAAACCTACAATATAGTGAGGGCAAAAAGGGTATTTGAGTGCTCTTAAATCCCCCTGATATTTGCCTGGATTTAATTTCAGTGAGTTACAAACAGTTAAAGAATGAAGTACAGTAATTACGTCAGTTAAAACACACATTCCCCTTTAAGTACTAACCCTAAGACCGGACTTTGCAAAGCTACATAGGTTAACACTGAATATTTTCTTTTCATTTTTTTATTTTTCCTTTTTCTTTTTTACAAAATCAAAGTGCAACACAAATACCACACGGTATAAATTCTTATGAAATTTTGCTTCCCCCCCACGATTGGTTTAAAAATAAAAAATACAAGTGATTAAAATGGCGGTGTTCCGGCTTTGCCAGTTTGCTGCTTTGGGGGCAAGGAAGGAGAATCGGAGCTCGACTCTTTTAAAAAGAGTTCCTTCAAAAATAGAAACTCCTGGTTTAGAGTTGCTGACACACCATTGGATCTGGTAAAAGACCAGGATAAAAAACCAACAACAAAACCAGCCGCAGAGACAGCAGCCCTGATGCACCCCGGTTAAAATCAGGCTCCTGCAAGGTGCTGAGGTCCAGCAGCTCCCACTGACTTCAATGAGAGCTGCAGATGCTCAGCTGGAAAGTACTTAAGCATGGGCTTAACTTTAAACACATGAGCAGTCCCAGAGTTCAATGGAACTACTCCTGTGCTTAAGTGCTGTACTGGATTTGGAGCCTTACACTGCTGCTGAAAGCCTAGATAATTAAAAAAAAAAAAAAAAGATTCTAGGATCTGGCATGTAGATGAACAGAATCTTTACCTGGGGGAAAACCCCAAACAGGTTCCCCCTTGCAAATCACTCTCTCGTCATCCCTAGCTAAAGGTAAAGGTCCAGTATGCATGATCCAAGTCCAGCGGTTAGCATAGACTATGATTGGCCAACACCATTAATTTGGGCTGGGAACCGAGTCCAGGCCTGCTGGCTGCACAAGAAATTATTCCCCATCAATACTTCTGTTAATTTGATTCTTTTTTAAAAAATGACTCTAGATTGGCCCACTACCATTGTACTGGAGGCCCAGAGAAATCAGAGCCGCGGACACGCCTTGGGGTGAATGGAACTCTTTTGGCACAGCTTGAAAAAAAAAACACCATTTTTCTCTACCAAAACAAAACAAAACACAGAACCACCCATCCCCTGTCTTGTGTGCTGTGCTTTGGGATAATAACTGAAAAATAAGTCATAGGGACCTTCCCCGTCATCTCTAAATACTTGTATTCCTGCCTCCTTCCCTCTGCAAAACTTTATTGCTCTACTCAGACACCTCACAAATAGCCAACAAAATGGAAACGACACATGGCTGACTACACCAGCTCTCCCTTTTGGTAATTCCGGGGTTAAAAAACCAGTGACTTGCTTACATCCCATTGGCTGTGCAGGCCTGTTGCCTTTAGTTTCTAAACCAAACTAAATGACTGATTGCCCTCGTTTTTCCATCTCCTCCAGTTAAGTGCCTTTTAGCTAGTAAGGCAACAAATTTATTGCTATTGCTTCATGTTAGTCACCATATTTCCTATTCTTTTCTGTTCAAAGCAGTGTGACCTCTAGCACCCTGTATCAGCCTATCCACTGGCGAATGCCTTTTGATGCTATTATTCTCTACTATGTAAGAAACTGTTTTCAGATAAAGCTCTCCCTGTGACTACTATGGAGTTAAATTGTATTCCAAGAAACAAGACCGGCACCCTGATTTACTGTTGCGATCTGCCCCGTGGTACAGTAGTGGAGCTCAATTAGCAATCAAAGTGACTGGAGACACTTTCACCTGCTTTAGAACCCAAGTTACATCATGATACAAATTGCACCCAAGTTAAGTTTGAACTAAAAAGAGGTCTTGATATAGCCACCAACCTCACACTGGTGTCTCTGTGCCTGGAGTGGATGCAGGGCAAAGCAGACCTATATTCTCCCTAGCTCGACCTTAAACACTCTTCTCCACCAGCTTCTCCACCTCTCTTCCCAAATCGCTGGCCCCTGGGGAGGCTATTACGACTAACAACTGGAAATCTGTTTGTTTCCTTTTACAACTGCCCAGCGTACATCTGTGTTAGCAAGTGAAAGGAACCGTCCTGTCGGTTACACAGTGAAATTAATACGGACCGGCACAGGGGGTGTCTTGTTTGCCCAACAAGATCCAATTCCTATGGCAGTGTGTATCTCCCCTCCATCTCTCTGTTCTCATTGTATGGAGTATATTCCCCCAGTTTTAAAAAGCAGACAAACCCCTGGTGGTGAACAGTCTTTCTGTTTCTGAAGACAAGTGTGTGATGCTGCTAAGAAGGTTTATATTCCCTTAATCCTACAGAAGAAGGAATGAGGTCAGTATTTAAATGTGGAGAATGAATTATAGCCTACCACAACACCTATCTGGAAGACACCAATTTTCTTGTAATGTGTTATGGAAAATTAAATAATTTATATTATTAAGCAAACAAACAAAAAAAGAAACCAAACTGGAAGAAACTTGCCTACCAATGCTGTGCTTTTCACATAGTACCCTGAACATCAATTGCTCTTACTAGTCAAATAAAACAGACTCTTGGCAACAACAAAAAGTAACTAACCAACCAGCCAACAGGGATCTTTGCACCACTGAACGGGGCACCATAGAAAAGTGAATATTCTGAGCTTTAAAATGAGAGGACCAAAGAGAGAACTTGGCTACTGCTCAGTGTCAGTATGTGGTGTTACACAATTTGGGTGGGACTGGGGGGAGAAGAGGAAAAAAACAGAGACAGAAGATTAGAAAAAGCAGCTTTTACAAAAAACACTAAAGATGCATAAAGTGACCCTTGCACTTTTTGTTTTGTTCTTGCAAACAGACTTGGTGCTGTGGTACAGTTGCTCCAGCACCGATGTAAGACTTGAGTAGTTGCATACAATGTTTGACTCCAGATCTGTAAACGAACAAACAAATTAAAAGACAAAGTTAGAAGCATGGATGCAGAAACAGACAGGGCTGGATTTTTCTCCCTATCATGCATTGTCTGCTTGATACGTTTCACTGCTACAGTCTATAAACACTTTTTCCTTTGAATGGGTTTTCTATCGGATATAACGAGAGAGGGCTTTGGCCTTCTAGCAGTGTCAGTGCATCTCACAATCGATTTTACACACACACACACACACACACACACACACACACACATACAGAGGATTAGAAATACTCAATTGAGATGCTCTCAGCTAATTATACTGTGTAACGATTATTCACAGAAAAGATTAGTCAGACATAATGTATTCTGTGAGGAGAGATTTGTTTAAGATAACTGCCCTCAGGATGAATTTGAGACGCAAATGCATTCACCTCACCTGTGTGGCATGCAGGGAAATCTCAGAGCTTCATCCGCTGCTGTGAGAGGTGCTGCATGCTAATTGAGCAGGCTGGGCGGTATTCTCCCCACTCCCCCGTGGCTGTCTGGCAGCGCAAAGGGGATGGCTTAAATAGCCAGCTGGGTTTTCCAGGACCCTAAGAGTAATAGGAACCCAGTCCTGATGGGGACCCCGTGAGTGCTACCACGATATATAAATGAACAACTGCAGGTACAAGAGACGCTGTCCCAATAAATAGCGGCAGACCAAAATGACATTTAGTGTCAGTGAAGGCTGCAGCAGGACATAGCCATCCATCCATCCAAAATCTTCAAAGCATGGAGGCCAGAAGTGAAAGGGAAAGACTTGTGTGTTCCTTTCCACCTTCATATTGCCAACAACACTGTCGCTAACACACCCCAGGGCTCCGTAAGGCTTTTGCTGCCATCTCCAACAGACATCCAAAAGGAAGACGTGCCCCAAGTTCCTCGAACTTGCACTCTAAAGCAAAACCTTACCAGGGACCTCTCATGCTTTTGTATCAGTTCTATCAAGAGATCAGCATATCTGACTGTGGCATGTTGCCTGCACTTGGGAAGTAATTGTGTCTTAACATTGCTGAGGTCACTGGTAAAGCTTTACATTAGAGTGCAGGCCTGACAAAGGTGGGTTAGGTATTGCTTGAACACCAGCTGGAGCACCTCCGTTTTCATTACCCCATGCTATTCGGTTTTTTGGTGGCTAGTGTTAGTAGGTTTTTCTGTATTTACAAAGGCATAAAGAACGGAGAAAACCTGCAGTTCTGCAGCAAGGGGAAAGTAAATGCTATCCTGACTGCTACTAGTGGGACATGCAGCGTGTTCTACTACAGTGGTTTGATGTTTGCAGCTCACCTTTTAAGGCCTACAATGAAGATTTTAAAAACCTCATGCACATTAGACATGTGTCAGCACTTACATGGATTGGCCATCACGTTTACCAGTGTGGAGGTACATAGCTGTAGGTAGGGGCTCCTTGAGCCCTGTACGTTGGCACAGAAACTGGATGTGCTCCAATTGCAGTGTGTTGTGGAGTGGTCAACAGGGTTCCTGAAACAGGAAGGAGAGAGAGATGGCAGACAGCATTTAGAGTCAGGGTGGCTCTGCTGACTGGGTCCAGCCTGCAGAATGACTCCTTGTTTGCCTACATACAGGGTACGTTTACACAGCAGTTGGAGGTGTAATTTCCAGCTCCGGTAGACATACGCGCTAGCTTTGGTCATACACTAAAGACAGAGATGTAACCGTAGCAGCATAGGCAGCAGCACGGTGAGCTGCCTGAGGACTTATCTGTGGGCTCGGACAGGTTGTACTCGGGCAGCTAGCCCAAGTCACCGCCCAGGCCCCTGTGGCTATCCTGCTATTTTCAGTCAAAGCCAGTGCATGTATGTCGATCCAAGATGGAAATTACACCTCCAGCTCACACTTGCCCACAATCTCTGCTACCATTATGGAACTCGTGTGTCTGGGCCAACGCTTAGAGAGACTTTCTTGTTAATATAGCGTCTTTCATGTGCAAACTGCCAGAATTGAATATAGGTGTCTTCAGCTCAGTGATGGAGGATTTCATTTATCAGTTCTGTGACCACCACCTAACCTGGGAGCAAAAGCATAGCTTCAAACCGGCCCTTTCCTAGATCTTGATCCAACTGACAGCTGACACAGCTGCCCGGGGGAAGAAATGAAGGGAGGGAAATGAGGGAGTGCTGAGAACCCGCATTTCTGAGCATCAGGCCCTCATGAGAGGGAGCGGGAGTTGCCACTGGCCTTGTATTACAGATTAACACCCTCAAGACTTTACAGCATTCTGCTGGCTGAGTTTTGTGATAAGGACGCCTGAAGCTGAACAGATATACACCTTCAGCTCACATATCACAGTGTCCACCGAGCACCGTGCCACAGATCCTATATCTGAGGGGAAAACATACTACAAGCTGCCTTTATTCTTCCTTAACTCTTCCTAACATGACTGGGCTAGTGAGGACTCAATCCCAGGCATTTTGCTCAAGTAGGCAATGTTAGATAAAACAGTGAACAGAATAAAGCTTTTTAATGAACCTCTTCAAAACTCTGAATTCATTTAGGCTTAACATATCTGCATACACTCAATTCTTCTACTAGCTTCCTTTCTCCAGGTTTTCCCTGTTGCCAGAGGCATATAAAAAGCGGCTCATTGAAACCTTTTGCAGCCTGGCAAAGATGATGGAAGAAGTTACAACAACAGACACAACAAAAATGTGAAGTACATAAACACCGAGGAGGGTACATGACAAGGGAGGTTTCAACTAAAAATGATGGGATGAAGTTTAGTCTCTCAGGGCAAATTAACTCATGATAAGGTTTATCAGACTGGGCATTACCTCGCACAGAAAGAGGGGGGAGGTCAATTGTTTGAGTTACTTAGAGCATTGGCGAATATTGTGTAGGGAACCAAGCTATGTCAGCAGGCGTCGAGGATGGACTGGATGTCCTATTAGGTCTCTTCCACCTCTAATTTCTACGAAGTCCACTAGTCCATTGTTGCTAACACATCAATAGTTCTGAAGGCTTTCAAAATAGCACTTTCAAACAGCCTTTGGACCATGTGTGATGTGAGGTGCAGAATACAATTCAAGACTGTTTTGTTCTAAGTGTCATCTTGATGTTCAGAATGACTATTTAAAACAATTATGCCCATAGAACTTGTTAATTGTACAACAATTATGCCCATAGAACTTTTAATTGTTAAAAACTGGACACTGACCACATGGAGCAATTACATTTCCTTCCCAATGTAAGTTTAGGGAATACTACACGTACCACAGGAAAGAGAACTGTCCATTTGAATGGTGCCTGCTGTACACAGACTGTGGCATTGCCATTCGTGACAGAGATTCCCATAACAAACAGCTATTTTTGATTCGCAGATTATTGGAGCAAGCAAAGAAGACATGCAGTATATTGCTGTGAATGTATAGCTGTGACAATCTTTAAAAATCCTGCTGCACAATTCAAGGAGCAATACTGACAATTGTTTTTTTGAATATCAGCTAAGGACAGAAATATAAACTGTAGTGCAAATAAAAAGATTCTTTGTCCTTTGTTTTAGGTGATATCTATTAATCTGCTTTTATCAGGATTTAAATATTGAGAAAAAATTACATATAATTTGGGAATTATATATATGCCAACATTAATGTTTCTGTTGTCAAAATATTTAATACTAACATCGTCAACAACATTATAAGTACCTTATAAAAGGAACTTGAGGATATGATCACAGTGTTGTGAATAAGGAATGAAGCTGCTTGCTATATTGCTCCTGGAACAGATGGAACAGAGTAGGAATAATATACCTAAAGTCTTAAGAATGTGTCCCTATAGGGTGAGCCAGTTGGAGGGTCTACTTTGTTATCTTTGAAAATGTGAATGTTAAATCGCTACTAGGAGCAAATGGATTGAACCTTTGTTTAAAAAGGCATTGAGGTTGGCAGATAAAGCTACATTTAGCTTCCCTTTTAGTGCAGGAAAAACTCATTATGTTTGTGGCAAGCACTTTTGCACAATTAGCTATGGAAATTAGGGACAATAAAATGCAGTTTGCACTGGGTGCTTTCTTAATTTAATCCCTGAAATAACTTTGAGGGTTGTTGGCCACATTTCAGAAGCAATCATGTATAAACTGGTTTTGAAATTACTTTGTTGCAATGTGCTATATTACATCAACATTTAAAGACTGATTCTGCTAAGTTTATTCAGGCAAATTCTTAATGTGCACAATAGGAGTAAAGACCGCAGAGACACACACTGAATTTAAAATGGACAAATATTTATGTGCTGGCATCTTTTTGATATACAGAGATTTTATTTCTCATGGCACAATCAGCTACGAAAGTCCCACCGTTACATCACAACAACATAGCTGCATTATTTCTTTAGATATTTTGAGGGATCCCCTTACTGGCCATATTCAAGAGTTAATTCTCACCTGCTGACATTGCCATGGTGGTCCCAGCAACCATTCCCATGGCCACACCATTAGTCCTAGGTGCAGCAACAGGGGCTGGATAGATAGCAGATGGAATGCTGTTTGGCTGAACCACGGTGGTGTGATGGATGACGTGAGGCTGTGCCGCATACACAGGCTGTGTATAATAAGCTCCCTGTTGGAAAGAATAAATAGGAAAATCTTTTCAGTTTGACTGAAAGCACACGTCCTGATGGAAAGAGAATCTCCGAGTTTGTTACTTTATTTCAAGATGATCGCAGACTCTGCATGCCCTAGATCTCAGTCTGATAACACATGCTGTACTGTCATCACTGAATTACACCAACACAACCATTTGGGCTTAAATCATGATTATTTATTGTGCACCTGTGACGCTGGCAGACCAGGTGCCAGCTCATGCCAAGGTCTCCATGTCTCAACTGAAGACTGACAAATACATAGCTGGGATCAGCTTGGCTCCTCCATGTGTTAGTACTGTTAAAATAGGGATTAGGATTATAAGAATGTGTTTACTGTTTAGACTTCATTGGATTGCTGCATACATTAATCTCACTTGTAACATTTCTATCCCACATTGTAAGGTAATATTTGACCATTTGTATTGCGAGCCCCTGTGACTGTGTAAATCACCAGAGAGGAAAGAGACATTAATTCGTGTAAAGTGCTGGTCTCCAACAGACGCTGTTATGCTCTGCCCAACAGAGAAGATCCACAGACACCAGATGGACTATTGTGGAACATTAAAAAGGACAAAAGACATTTTTTGTTTTGCCCCCTCCTTGTGAAGATGAATCATGCACGTGAATTCCTCCCATCAGCTGAGTTTGCAGCAGTGGCTTAGCTAGGAGTGGAAATTTGGGTGGGCCCCGACTTTCGGGTGAACGGGCAATGACAGACTGTGTTAGCTCAGCTTCTGCCCCGATGCCACACCCAGGGCCGGCTCCAGCTTTTCTGCCGCCCCAAGCAGCAAAAAAAAAGACGAGCGGTGGCACTTTGACGGCAGCTCAACTGCGCCGCTTCTTCTGCAGCAGTTTGGCAGCAGGTCCTCCCTCTCTTCCTCTTCGGCGGCAATTCGGCGGCAGCTCAAAGAGGAAGACAGGGAATGAGGGACCTGCCGCCGATTGCCGCCGAAGACAGGTGCCTCCCCAATACCTGGCGGAGTGCCGCCCCTTTGAATTGGCTGCCCCAAGCACCTGCTTGCTACGCTGGTGCCTGGAGCCGGCCCTGGCCACACACCCTTCCTAGCCCCGGTGTCCCCAGACACCTGCGAGTTGGGCATGCGCATGGGGCAGCTCCGAAAATGGCACGGCAGAACTGCCGGAACGTAGCTTTCTGAAGGGCGGGTGCAGAGCTCCGTCCTGGATTGCAGGTGCCAGAGTGATGCTCCGGGTCACTGTGGCAGCACTACAGCCTTGTTTAGATTTGGGTGGGCCTGGACACTAAGTGGCCCACCCATGGCTACGCCCCTGGTTTGCAGCTAAGAGCATAAGTGAGGAAGGGGATAAAAATCTCTAAAAAGAAGAAACTGAATTTCTATGCTGCTTGGACTGTGCAGGACAAGGTATCTAGGCATAAGCAAGAGATCCACAACTGCGTAGTCTGGAATCGTCTACTTTTTGAAATTTAAGATTGTAACTAATTTGTGTATATATGTTTACCTGCTTTAACCTTGTAAATAACGCTCGTTTCCTTTTCCTATTTAATAAATCTTTATATAGTTTAGTATAGATTGGCTACAAGGATTGGCTTTGGTGTGAGATCTAAGGTGCACTTGACCTGGATTGAGTGACTGGTCCTTTGGGACTGGGAATAAGCTGAATATTGCTGTGATTCTTGGTGTAAGGGCCATCTCTCACAAAGACAAGCTTATCTGGGTGGTGAGACAGATGGCACTATCCAACAGGACCATCTGTGACGCACATTAAGGCTGCTATAGTTCCTGAAGCGTTTACACTTGGTAATTGGTTGGTGAAATCTCAGAGAACTCACCACCAATTTGGGGTTTGTGCCCTGGTTTTTAACCATCTGCCCTGAGGTTGGTACTCATGCTTTTGAGTCACAGAAGAGAGCACATCATCATCATCAACATGCTTGATGCTGTAGCTAGGAGAAGATACGTAACCCACCCCAATGGGGTCACAATCTAATGCACAGTACAACACAATATCGAATACACTGGCTGACCAGGAGCAGTTCTGTTATTGTGAAATTAACTCTTTGGCAGATTCTCACTGAAACACTTTTGTGCATGAAGCACTGGCAACAGCTCCCATTTCATCCATGTACAACTTCTTCCTTTTTAAGCCTTCAGTCTTTTAAAGTTTTTCCCCAGAACACTTTTGACCAGCAAGGTGTTTTCTTATGACTTTGGCCCTTCTAATCTCCAAACAACATCTGCACTGAGTGGAGGTGTTCAGTTTACACACTGATATAGCCTTAAACCTGAAGGCTCTCAAGTCACTTTCCAGGGTGTCTGATCCTCCAAGCCCTTCACACCCAGCACTCTCTGTGGCTTCCCTGGGAGTGTCGCTTGCCATAGGTGTGAATCTGGGCCCAGGGATTACTTCAGCCCAACTGGGGCAGAATATGGGGCAGAATTCTCTTTAACTGAGAACAGCGAGACATTACAGCAACACACAATAAAATGGGACAGGAAGCGAAGACGAATGCCATCTCCCAGAGGTTATCAAATTGTGGCCCATATTGAGCCCTGGCAGGTGGTCCATATAGTGCTGGTTGTTATAAAGGTTTTGTCTGCATTAACACTTTCCCCACTGTTGGTCTAGCTCTACCAGTGGCCACAATGGTGAAAGCATTAGGGTAGACAGAACGCAGTTGTTTTTACCAGCATGTCATCTGTGGAGGGCTATAAAGCAGCTGCAAAACAATGAGTAGGAGCCAGCTTAGCTGCCTCTATTTAGGGCTGCTGCTGTGAAACGATTCAAGTCCTGCAAGAGCCAAAAGATGAAATGTTAAGAGCTGCCCGTGCATATTGCCGAGAAGAATGTACTGCATATGTACACATACGTTGAGCAGTAAGTGTGGTCAGTAGATATTTTGTGTAGCTGCTACCTTACAAAATGAGTGACAAGTAAAAGAAAAGGAGGAACGCTCGACTTAATTTTGAGGAATGCTAAGGACATAACTAGATGCAAAGAGAGATCAGATAGCGGCCACACAAAAGGGAACATAATCTAGTTAGGGTTGTGATCAGGCCTAAAGTGAGATTGAAAGACAGGAAATGAAGGCTGCTGAAATTCAACAGAGCAGATTCTGGACCAAAGTGGTAGTGCTGGATGGAATAACACAACGGGTGGAAAATGGTATGTTTCCAGAAAATAAACTGCATTAAATGTAAGTGGTTTAAAGAAGAGAAACTGTAGATGGAGACATGTAAGGACAATGCAATTAAAAATGTAAAACAAAGAGGGTTAGGAAGATTAGAGTGTGTAAACAATGAAGAGAGATTTCATGAGAAGTCAGTGATAGCCACTGGAGAACCTCTAACAAGGTATGGTGTTGACAGAAGAAGGGGATAAACCTGGGCTATTAAATTAGCTCTTTCCTTCAGTCTCCACAAAAGCTGATTGGACAAATGCCAGAAGCAGAAATATATTTCTCAAGGGAAGAGGAAGAAGTGCTAAGATAAATCAGGATCATGCCAAGGCAGGCGATTGAGAAATCAGCCTTTGACGACAGAGAGTATGTCAAGGATCAAGTAGAATTCTACCCCCAATTCTGAAGGGGCTGGCACAACAGACATACAGGGGAACCACTGCACACTGACAGCCGTTCAGACAGCACACCGGATTTATGTAACACACATACGAGAATATAATCACATGTATCGCAATTTAGACTAAAGTTCAGCTGCGCAGTCTTCCTCCAAGAAGCCAAAGCAGCTAAAATACTGAAACACACACAGTGTGCAGGATCCACTGTTCTTCCTATTGAACCAGACAATGAGGAGACTTTTCACTGATGTTTAAAACATGCAGGTGAACTCTGGACTAGAGGAGAAGATAATGTAACAAGAGAGGAAAGGATCTAGGAAAGATCCGGAAACTATCCAGCTTTACCTTTGGTTTCAGCGGAGGGGAAGATACTGGGAACACTAGCCCCTTGAAGGCCTGTTGTAATAACTGGGGTCTATCAGGCCTGCCCTGATTGTGAGCATAACTGTTGGAAAGTTGCTGAGGGTTCATAAAATATCACAATCACCCACAATAAAGAATGTTGACAGAAAAAGGTACAAAGGAAGATAGAAAGACAGACAATAAAAGAAGACAGAAACATTGAATTGGTCCAAACGAAAAGGTTTACTGATATCGCCAACTGACTGTGTTAAGATCATGACTGGTAAACAAAAGATGGAATTGGAAATAAATGGACCAAACCTGGTACTTCAGAAATTGGTGGACAAAATATTGAGGGTTGCAGCTATCCTGCACATCACCTGTTTTTGGGGTCCTTAAAAGGGAAACTTTGGGGGGAGATAAAAATGTGGAGGGCACTGCTGAACTGCAAACAGCCAGCTGTGCCATCCTGGCTCCCACCGGCACCGTCTTCTGGGATCCCAGGATCCACCAGCACACAGTTGGGCCTTCATCATCCTGATCCCGACGGGCATCCTGACCAGACTGGGCCAGACAGAGGGAACCAATGACATTGTCACCACCACTATTTTTCAGCAAAAACTGGAACAGCACCTGGAATGTGAGAGATTTGGGCTCCTACTCTCCTCTCCTCCCTCCTTTGTCCTTTTCCTCCCCGCCGTATTTCTTCTCTTCCCTGTCTAGTCTCTCTTTTCCCTTTCTGTTTAATAAACGTCTGGCTGAGCCAACCAAGACAACTATATCTTTTGCAACACTACAGTGAGTCTGTGTCCAGTGAGGCAGCTAAAAGCAATGCCCTAAACTGCCTGATGCTGGTACAAGTCTCCAAGCCTCGCTGACAGTCTCGGAGTGGCTGGTAAGACCCTGTGCTGGCTCTGCGTTTTGCCAGCGGTGAGGCTGCGAGTGAGAGTGAGCGCCAGAGACAGAAGCTGAATTTTTCTCTTTGCTGTTCCTTTCTCCCCTCTTTTGTGTGTGCGTTTGTCTTGTTTTGTTCTTCAGGGAAGCAGGACTGGATTTCAACAACAACAGCTGTAACCCAGCTCAACTAACTTTTTCTCTTTCCCCCAAAACGGACAGTTATTACCACCTTTAATACCATCTAAAATCCTGACAAATGGGGACTTTCCCTATAAAAATTCTCCACAGCCAAAGAGAACACGGGCTGTTGGAATGAAAGCCTTATTTCACTGTTTAACTGTTTTCCCTCTTTGTCTGTATCTTTAATAAAAAGTTGAACAGACTTTGAATGGTGGTTGTTGCCATGGGGCTAAGCTGGCCCAGATCTCGGTTCTCAAAATCTTGAACCATGTTTAACTATTCAGTGGTGAACAGTGACTGGGTCACAGAGACCCTCAAGGCTCAGGTATTCCATCAAAATGAACTCCACACTGCCCAATGGCCGTAGCAAGGGACAGAGCTCAGCCATTCTTGAGGGCTAAGAATAGCCAGTACATGCTCAGAGAAACAAAGTATTTCCTAAGAAACATGGCAGAATTGTGTTCAGCTGTATCTAGTTTCTTACCCCCCGCATCACTATGGTACCTGAGCTGGGAAAGGTGGGAGGAAGTGAAGAGTTGACGGGGATGGAATGGAAGATGGGGGGCAGTGGGCATAATTTACCCGGTCTCCAGCAAAGATCTTTTAAAAAAATTAATTGTCCATAAAGTGAACCCAGTTCAAAACACACACACACACACACACAGTGTGACCCAGATTGTGGCCATCCTGTGTGTCTGCTCGGGCAGATAAGGCACTTCCCTCTTGCTCCCTTGTGCCAGCCATCCTATACTGCCGACAGCAGCATAGCAGGGGAGCTTTATCCCCTCCCATGAAGGTGGGAGAAGAAGAAGGGAATGGGATGAGCCCACAGCTGCATCCACACCCCAAGGACTATGGGGTGCCAGGAACAGGGCTGGGATATATTACTTCCCCCGCCACCCGGAGCAGGCAGGGAAGCAGATTATAACTCTCCAAGTGACAATTTAGATCAGTGGTAGGCAACCTATTGAACGCGTGCTAAAGGCGGCACGTGAGCTGATTTTCAGTGGCACTCTCACTGCCCGGGTCCTGGCCACCGGTCCGCTGGGCTCTGCGTTTTAATTTAATTTAAATGAAGTTTCTTAAACATTTTTAAAACCTTATTTACTTTACATACAACAATAGTTTAGTTGTATATTATAGACTTATAGAAAGAGACCTTCTAAAAACATTAAAATGTATCACTGGCACGCAAAACCTTAAATCAGAGTGAATAAATGAAGACTCGGCACACCACTTCTGAAAGGTTGCTGACCCCTGATTTAGATCCTCGTCCGCCCTTAGCGCAGGGCAATTATGTGCCCCAAAGCCACAACTGGCCTCCAAGATACAGAAGTGGCACCAAAAAGAAAGTCCACTGAGTTACCTGCCAGGACCTATATCATTATCAACGGTCTAGCTACATGCACCAAACCCACAGGGGATCTTCAGTCTGTGGTAAAAATCAATCAATCAGTGAAGCTCCATTAATGGCTTCACCACCAGCTCTGTTGGGAATGAGAAACTTGCAATTTAATTGGATCTCACATTCTAACTGTGTGGAGTCCACCTGACATCAGCAGGGGCAGAGGAATTTGGAATTTTCATAGATATGTTTAACAGTGACCTGCTAAGTGGAAAAAAAGGTTTAGTATCTTTTCTCCCACTTCTTTATGATATAAGAAGGGATGAAAGTTTCATCATTTTGTAGTTCGTTTTTACTTTATTTTATTTTTTTTAGGTCACAGGAAAAATTGAGAATGTCAAGTCTGGTATGTTTGTTGATTTTGCTTGGAGACTTGTTGGAGATCTCCATGTGTATTGTGAGTTCCCCAGAAGGGGTAGCTTGTTGAATCCTTAACAAAGACCATCCTTTCTCCCATTCCAAAGGCCTTATTTGCATTGGAGTTTTAAACTGGTATTAAAAAATGAAGTTTAAAAGAGTCTGGCTAAAAAATCCTTTCCTTTCTCAACTGCTTGGCTTTCAGCCTTCCATGATGTCATAATCCCACTAGTTTGCCCATCTCTATACAGCCTTCCAGGGTAGACAAGACCTGAATTTCTAATGCAAAAAACAAGTAGATTTAAAAAAACAAAACAAAAAATCTTTCAACCTTTGAGGTCACCTTCATATATCAAAAACACAAAAGAGGAGACACTCTCCAGTTTCCCCCCGTCCCTTTGCAGATCACCTTAACAAAAACATCCTTCTTCACTGTGAAGGGGAATGAGTACAATCCATGGATTTAATGCATGCCATACAGAGATGATTACACTTTAAGGTCAGTATGTTAGTACTGAGCCACTGCACTGAATACAAACACAGAGGGTAAGACTGTGTACAGAAGCAATTTGGCAGATAGGGATGTCACTGGTGTAGTGCTACAGGCTGAGTGTTGGGAGAAATGTTGTTCTTTGTATGTCAGTAAGCAGGAAGAGTGGACGTAGGATAGCGGCATTCATGTGAGGATGATACACAGTTGGGAGCAGGGGGTCACAATACCAAGGAGAATGACAGGGGGACAGGGACATATTATGTCTAAATTGGCTTATGTAAAAGTCAGCGTGAAGAAATGAAACGTTAGGATGTAAAAAATGAGAAGAGAAGATGCCCTAGTTTCACTAAGTCACATACAAACACTAGGGGAGGTTGTCAGGCACCAGATTTTCCAAAGTGGCTAGTAACTTTGGGTGCCCAACTTGGTTTTCAGAGGGTGGGTGATAAGCACTTTCTGACCATCGGGCCCCTTTAAGGTGTCCCAAGTCAGGCCCAGAAAATCGCCAGTCACGTTGGAAAATCCCAGTCCGGATACATACGCGGAGGCAGTAGCTCTGAATGAACACGGAGGAGTTTATTTGAGTTCCATAAAAAAAGACATGTGGAGGAAGTGGGATGAGTGTTTGTGTCTTGTCTACAAAGGCTTTGTTCTGAAAAATGTGCCCCCAAGGCGGCTCCCCAGGAGATGATGATGGTGGAGGCACTAGGGTAGACAAGGTCCAATGGTCACCAATGTATGTCTTACTGGGTTGGGTAGCCTCAGCCTGGCCCTCATCTACACTGATGCTCCCACCATTACCACCCTCTTGGAGCTGACCTGGAACTAGCAATGGTGGGGAAGATCAGAAACAAAGGCTAGCACAGACAGCCTTGGAATTGGAGAACCTGGAAGTCAGACATGTTGTTCTGGACGTACAGCCTGATGGGAGTGTAACCATTGACTTGGCATTTGATCAATTCCTGTATGTCTTATACTACAAATACTGACTTCCCCCCCATTTCTCTCCTTCACCCTGCACAAATTCTTCCTCCAGCCTAGCCAGCTGCTCTATTGCAGTTACAGTGTTTTAGAAACCAGCAAATGGCCCCAGGTCCTTTATAGGGCAGAGTAAGAAAGACCCCATTTCTACTGTCATACTCGTGATGGGAGAAAATCTGGAGAACTCTACAGCTCGGCCAACAGACAAGCAGCCTTGGTCTAACATACTGAAAAGAATGCAGCCAGCCAGCCATGAAAAAGACCTTTAACATACACACTGCATCCATTCTGTGTTCACCACTGTACTAACGCTGGGTAAATGCATGAGAATTGAGTTCACATGTGGATAAAAATCATTAGCTTGGGCACCTCCTCGTCCTTGTCCTTTGCGGCTGTTGTGAGAGAGCTAAGGCAAGTTCTGCATTATGGTTGGGCAGCAGCATGCTCTGCGGGTCATTCATTCTCGCCCTCACATGCACAGCTGGGGAGGGCACAACTCCCTGATCCTAGGCTACAACTCCCTAACACTTTAAGGGCTGATTTTCAGTATTTTAAATCCCGTGGAGCTGATTCGGATCTCATTTATCCCTGTGTAAACCTGGAGTAACTCCATTAACCACCAGAGTAAAACAGGTTGAAGTGATATCAGAATCAGGCCTTATCTTGTTCTGGTTCATCTTGTTGGCTTTAACTAGCTGCTATGGGGACAGGGCTAGGATGCAGTGACTGTGCTTCTACTATGCACATTTGCTGAGCATACAATATGAAAGGTTGACATTTAGCACAGGTGTGCTGATGGGTTTGCACAGCATCTAGCTGTCCCTGAGGTCCTGCCCCCTACTTACCATTACATCTCTTCCGGGGGCAGAGTGGGGTGGTCAGGGCTTCCCTCATCCAGGAAGTGGGGGCTTCTTTTACAGCTTTCCTGGGCATTCAGAGAGGCCATAATTCTCCAGCCCTCTGTACTTAA
This sequence comes from Terrapene triunguis, assembly GCF_002925995.2. Classification (NCBI taxonomy): domain Eukaryota; kingdom Metazoa; phylum Chordata; order Testudines; family Emydidae; genus Terrapene; species Terrapene triunguis. The sequence continues at coordinate 403,923 of NW_020664737.1, read as the reverse complement.
AGGCCAGAAAGGTCTTTGAGGAAAGGGGCTTAGACACAATGGTGACAGGCACCTTTGACAGAGAGGAGTCCCATGACAGCTGGTCAGAAAAATTCCAACACTATTTTTTTGTTGGAATTTGCCAGTTGGTTGAAATGGAAATGTTCTGAGGAGACTGTGTGATTTCGACGAAGCCCCCCCAGAAAGCAGGCAGGGCAGTTTTCAAAATCTGCCTGGTTTCTTGCCAGCTGGTCCCCCTGGCTCCTTCAATGCACACCGGGTGGACTGCCTCTAAGTCAGAGATCAGAGGGCTTCTAGGGTCCCCAAGTCCCTTCCGTGGAAAAATTCAAAATTCGGGATTTTCATTGTGAATTGGAACAAACCCAAATTTTGAAAAAGTGAAATCCTCCATGGAACAGAATACTTTTCTCTGCCCAGCTTTGAGACAACCAAGAACCAACAGCCCCTGTCCTGCTGCCAACTGCTGTGATTCTGAGTAGGATCAAGTGTTGCTCAACAGTGCTCAAAAACTACAGCAATAAGAAGCAGTGAAGGAATTGTTGGACCTCAGCAATCTTACACAAAGGGTTATGGGGGTGCACCACATGCTTCATTATGGGGCACTACAAGGGTTATGGTGTGTCAGTAACACAACAGATGGCAGCAGGAGTTAGAACATTTTGCAGTCCACACTGGTCTGCTGAGAGGAGGGCATGCCACATCTTCGCGCCCTGAAATCCCTTTTAGGAGCACAGAGGCAGCAGTGTTGTCTGGCCCCCCCAGAAGAATCTGCACAAGGATGGGGGAAGCAGCCACCCATTGCACTGACAAATGAGGAGAGCCACAGAGGAAACACACAGCCCAAGACAAAAAGAGGAGTAAAGCCACAGCTCCCTGGGGCACGTCTAACACTGACGCAGGGTGTGCCAGGGACTGCCGAGAAAGGCCGGTGACTGAACCAGGGACAAAGGTTTCTGGGGAAAAGAGGGGAGATTCCTTGAAAGTGAATCGTCAAGAGTTGATTTGTTGCTGCTCCTTGTGCACCAGCCTGTTGGGTTTGGTTCTTAGAGCCCATTCAAACCAAAGCCTGCTGGATGCATGCAGCATTAGTGAACACCTTTAACACTAACAAAAAGCCGCACAGGGCCAATGACCACAGGTGGTAAAGATCTCATCCAAAAGACAGCATCCTCCGGCAGCATAATGCTTCTTAGAATTAGAGTGGCTTGGTTCAGTACTGACTCAGAGCAGAGAGCACCACAGAGCAGTTCAATCCAATTCACTGACATGACAAGCTACACAAGTGTAAAAGACAACCCCAGCAGATATCATTCAGAGGTAGGTCCACCCTGCTAGGCAGCACCACCAGCATCACTTATAGATTCATAGACTCATAGACTTTAAGGTCAGAAGGGACCATTATGATCATCTAGTCTGACCTCCTGCACAACGCAGGCCACAGAATCTCACCCACTTCCTCCAACACCTACAGAAGGCTTTTCGTGGAGGTCTCCCACCCACATGCTGACCAGGTCCAAGCTTATAGGCTGTGGTTTGAAGTTTGCACAGATGGTATAGATACAAGATAGAAATAGGTGAATTAACATAGTCTGAAACATAGTATCTACACCAGTAATATGTTCTCAGTTACTTGGATGATACACAAGCTTTTACTGCTATTTTTTTCTGTAGTTTGCTAGACACGTACCTGGGCATACAGGTTCTGCTGCGGATAGGCACTTCTGATGGGGTACATAGCAGTTTGGTAAGGATTTGGAGATGGAGAATAGGGAGGTGGTGCATTGTTACTCTGGGTAGGTGGGACCTTGTATGGAGTCCCAGCGGTGTACCCTGTTAAAAGCAAAAACAGCTTGCATTAGTGCCATGATTTAAGCTTACGGGAGACAGCTGCTGAGCAGGCTGACATGGCGCATTAGCAATTTAACCCATGCTGAGAACACCATTTTCACTCAATGTTTAGAGTGCCATAAAAGATACACAGCCACTAGTGGTCCTAGGGATGCAGAAGCCACTCATTACGAGTCTAGAGCAAACCACTGGCTCAGCATGAAGGACAATTTCCATATCAACAAAGAATTAGGGGGGCTCTGAGTGGTGGAACACAGTGTGATCTGCAGCTGTGTGAGCTAGACGAGGCCACACTAAACCTAATTGCTCTTTGGGGTAGGGATGCTGTCTAACATGTCCAGCGTCCAGCACAATGGGGCCCTGATCCTGACTGGAGCTTCAGGGTATTACAGTTACTAAATAATTATAATAGGTTCCATCTCCCAATGCCATTCCTTTGGGGCACTTGGCCTGGAGAGACTGCACCAACGGTCAGGACAGCTGAGGTAAAACTCCTCACTCTGAGTCACTTTGGGGAGCAACATAGCGATGCTGGTTCCTGGCTGGAGACCGACAGATCTACTGACTGCCCAGCCACTGCTTTGGGATCACATCAGCTGGAGGTCAGCCTCTTCCCGCTGACTGCAGGGAACAATACCGTTTCTGGGACCCTGGTGGAGGAAGGCACGTGGGCTGCATTAAAGGCATGTCTCCCTATTATTATTAAATGTTTCTGTTCCAGAAGCCTCAACCCAGTCAGGGCCACCATTGTGCCTGGCACTGTACAAACACAATAAATGACAGCGCTGGCCCAAAGGGTGTACAAGTCTAAAGGGGATGTTACACTGTTGACTATACACTGCTGTCCCATTAGGGGAGACATGGCTAGTGTCAGACTTTGATTTTTTAACCACCATGTCATTTTTATTAACTTGTTTGAGTCTGGCTATGATGCCATATAAGGATTTCTGAACGGTTCTGGAATGTGAACCCATTATGGGTCCTTAGAACAATAGGTTTCAGAACACGGGGACAGATTCCCCAAATCCGGGGCATGGAGGTGTACAGTACACCCCACTGTATAGCAGCTTAAGTCCTTGTGGGGTTTTTCTTTCCTTGGCTGGGGGAAGGTGATGCAGATAATAGTCTGAAAAATGCGGCTCTAACATATCCACAACTGTCCAAACAGTTAAGTTTTCATGTCTTCAGAAGCATTCATGTGGTGTCATCCCTGGGAAATGCCAGTACTCACAGGGTTAAAAAACCAGGCATGACTTGAGGGGATTGCGTCAGAACTCAAAATGTCCTTCAAGACAATATATATATTTCAAGTAATTTTCTCCCCAATCTGGGAGCTTTTGTCCTCTCCCATTGTCTGCTGGATGGTTAAATCAATAATATAATTGTTGGGGATTCTAGATTGCACGAGACTATTTTAAGTGTTTATGCCACCAAGTAGTGACTGGAAAGCTTGTGATAACACTGCTGGAGAGGAAGGGCTGAATCTTTCTTGTCCTTCCCTAGTGCTGAACCTTTCAATGTGAACAATTAAGATGTCTGAAAGCTGTTGTGAACCCACTGCTCTAACCATTCATCTTCATTAAGATTTAGAAGCTCAAGGTGAACCCAGGCTGTGGCTTAGGGTGACCAGACAGCAAATGTGAAAAATCGGGACAGGGGGTGAGGGGTAATAGGAGCCGATTTAAGAAAAAGACCCAAAAATCGGGACTGTCCCTATAAAATCGGGACATCTGATCACCCTACTGTGGCTACATAGCAGTGTTTAAACCTAGCAGTATTGACGGGGATCTTATTCTGACAAGCATGCTAATCAAACCATGCTACGGACTGTTCCCACTAGGTAACGTACTCTAATCTAGGTTCATAATATGTTACTCAGAGAACAATATCCTGTTCAACACTATATGTTAGAGCTGGACTACGCAAACATAAGTGGGTTCGTACACTTCCAACGGTAACCTGACTACTAATGCTCACACATCATAACAAAAAAGGCAAGCAAAGCTTTGCAGAAGCAGGGGAAGGCAAATAGGAGGGTGCAGCACAATGTCCTCTGTGGACGATATTATATGAACCCAAATAACTGGTTACACATTAAAGTGATGAGCCGCCTTTTAATGCCTAAAATCATCAGATTGGGCCGGAAGTTTCCATTGATGGTTTCCCAATCTGTCAAGTGGGCATATTGCTCCTAACCTCACAGGGCAATTGAGCAATGCGTACGATGGACCCAATCTATTAAGGTCCTGAACATCTCCCAAGAGATGCAAAGCCCTCAGCTCCCACTGACTTCAAGATCAGGCCCTATGTTTGCAACGCACTTGGAGATCTCGGCATGAAGAGTGCTACAGAAGTGCAAGAGTATTACTGCTCTTCCTGATGAACCCTGAAGCCAGAAATATGCACAATGCCAACATGAATAGTGTGCTGATTTCACTTCATGGATTGAGCTGTGTGGGGTTTTTTTAAAGGCATTTTATAATATAATAAAATGGGTGCTGTTGCTTTCATAATTCAAATGCAGGAATAAAACACTTAGAAATCAAATGCAAATTGGAGGCCACAACTATTGTCACCTATCAACACAGCATGTGAAGTGTGCAACAATAAGCAAGAAGGGCCCAAGGCCTCTTGCACTGGTCTGTGTCTACACTGCAATTACAAACCCGCGGCTGGCCCGTGCCGGCTGACTTGGGCTTGCGGGTCTCTTTCATTGCACTTCTGGGCTTGGACTGCAGTCTGAGAACTGGGACCCTCACACCTCACAGGGTCCTGGAGTCTGGGCTCCAGCCCGAGCCCAGACCTCTACGCTGCAATGAAACAGTCCCGCAGCCTGAGCCCTGCAAGCCTAAGTCAGCTGGCCCGGGCCAGCTGTGGGTTTGTAATGGCAGAGTAGACATACCCACTGAAGTCAAAGGCAAAGCTCTTACTGACTTCAATGCCAGGAGGAGCCAGCTCTCAATGACAGCTGGCTTGCTGATGAGTCTGTATGCAGTTCTGTCTGCTCTATGCAGCTGACGCACTGTTATAATTAGCATCTATCCATTGCATAACTTATTTTTATGTTTCTAGCTGCACAGATTTGGCAGGACAAGACTGTACACTGAATAATTTGTTTTCCTTATCTTGCAACTGAAGCACTGTTGAACCCCATCAGTGTCACAATTGCCTTATTCTCCCCTTTAAGTCTGCAATTAACAGAAGCCCATTTTAAACAAAGACCTGAAATGTAAGCAGCTGCACCTGACAAATATGGAAAAGTGCTGACTTCCAGCTATGCTGAAGCTGCTGATTCCCCCACATATGACAGATCATAATAGGGGATTTGAGGGCTTGTTTATGGTGACTAAACGGGTAGTGTATCTACAAAGGTCACCATATTTTACAGGGCATTTCTCAGATACCTTTTGTACCAGCCCTGCTCCCTGCCGTCCATTTGCACTATTGACAAAAGCAGTAAGCCTGCTCTGTTGCTGTTAAGAAACACAGCCATTTGCTCCTTGTGAGCGGCTGGAGTCCAGAAAAGGGAACCTGACCCCTCCGCTTACAGAGGGAAATCCTGTCTTACGTAGCAAGCCAGAATAACGAGGCTTGGCACAGGGCTGTCTTGTGGAAGTATGGGATGGAAACGTCTCTCCTTGTGCAGCCGGGGGTCTCTGGAGCCGCTCCACGAACAGGATGGCATCCTCAAGGCTGCCATGGCAATTTAACACTGTTGCCCATCATGCTATCAGGTGTCAATGGCTAACTGATCTGTGTAGTTGTGCATGCTCTGACCTAGCACCCTCCACCCCCGGGGAACAGTGAGCCCACATGGAGCTAGGTTCCACCTGGGTACATAGTGTGTAGACTCCCCTGCATGGGGTGCTGCAATCCTGTCCCCTGACCCTGAACTGCATTGCTCCCACAGCTGGCAGGGCCCTTCAGAGAGAGCGAGCCAGGAACATTACTCCAATAGTGCTGCAATCACTGAGGGATGAAAGACACTTCTTAAAAGAAGCATCATCTCTTGTATGTGCAGACAAACACTGGATCCAGAGGAGCTGTTAGGAAAAACAGAGTAAAATCTCCACAGGGAGGTTTATTGGGTCTGCCCTGCTTCAGAAGGAAGCTTCTCTGTCATGGACAGATGAAAACAGGGTTGGGCTCAATTTTACTAGAACCCCATGAGAACAGCACCTACTCTGCATCTCCCCTCCTCCCTCAAAGCAGTTTTTACACCTCTGGGGATTCCCCAACCCAGCCAGGTAAGTCAGCTTTCTGCCTGCTTTGTCCCACCAGAATGACAAAGCAGGAAAAATGGGGCCATATCTGTATTCTAGGACACAAGTGGCCCATGTGTGTCTGGCATGCTGTGTTTGACTGAGTTCAACAGTGTGTCTTGTGGTTACCTCCATCTTTCAGACAGAGGCGTGGCCCACAAAGACTCATCCCAGCATGCAATGCACCATCATTTAAGCAAAGGCTATTTGGCTCACCTGGAACATTACATGCAGAGACTGGCAGATTTTTTCTTAAATGCCTAGCTCCTGGAATCACATGACAATCTCAGCTTTCCTTTTTAAAAAAAGTCAGTTTCCATCCCTTGTGGTTGCAGAGAAAAGCTGAGCACCTTAAAGGCTCAGACACCAGAAGGGAAATAAAAAAGTCCCACCCATTCTTTTAAAAATCATCCTGGTTTTGGGGGCTCCGACTCGCATTTTTAAATGTTCGAAGTTGGCCATACTGAAGACTGGAAATTTGTCAGATGGAGAGAAATGACACTTGCCTAAGAAAAACATTCTCAACCAACACTGGAAGCATGGATTCCAATGCCTGATTTTCTCTCTTCAAAGAAGTATGCTGAGAGTTCCGTCATTTCAGTTGAAAGGCTAGACTCTACCCCCGCCTCCTCTCAAACTTCACTTTGATAGCAGTGCCCCTGCTGAGCACAAGATCCTGCCCACCCCCCTCACTTGCCATACCAATTCTTCTGTAAAAATGCTCTTTGCCTTATAGTGCATAACAGCAGTAAAAAAGTAAACAAAGTTCTGAGATATATAGAGAACAGCCAGGACAGAGGAAATTATTGGATTCCTGTAAAAAAGGGTGTAAGGGTACCTGAATTCTATGTTGATTTTCTCCCTTTAGAGTTAAAGGGTTACACAGACACTTAAAATGAAGGTCATGTGTGTGAAGTTTTGACTGAATCATTTGTACTTAATGGTAAATTAGTGGGGGAATTCTAGAAAGCCTTACAGCTGTGCTTTAAGTTCTTTTTTAAGGCAGACTAATAAGTCTCTATGCGCTCTAGCCTTTCACCTCAGTACAAACCTGACTTAAGTCACAAATGAGTTTGAGAGTCTTAATATCGTCCATGGAAATGTGTTCATCTCACAAAACCACCACAAAGGTCTGCATCACATTTAGTCTATGCTGAGGTGTAGCTAAGGACTAGAATAAAGAGGAGTGCTTGCAGGTCAGAATGGTAGACAGAACTGTGCAGGGGACTCGAAAAATCAGATGAGCAAGGAGGTACTGCAGATGAGGACTGAAGTGCAGCGGAAGAGGTGAATGTGAAAAGACTGCCCCAGTGCTTGCATGCAGTGTCTGACTCTCACTGGAATGCCTCATTTTTGTGAACATTAGAAATCATATTTATAAAGCCTGTGCAACATCAAAAATAGATAATCTAACACAGAAGACTGATGAGCTGCAGCACAGTTTGAAAACAGCAGAGTGGAAAAGTGGAGCCTCTTAAAAAGTGATTACACATCAAAAAATTCTGACAGAGTGAAAATGTAATCTGTCGATGTTCACAACAGCAGTTAAAGGACAAGATTTCAGTTCCATTAATATTCCATCTTATCCTCACAACCCTAAAACAGCTTGTAGATAATAGCACACTTTATGGGACTAGCAAACAGCCTCTAAATGCTTTCTGATCCCTGTAATTTGGAACAAACATGTTAATAAATGGCAGAATAGCCATGATCTTTTCTCTGACCTACAGAAATGTGCGTATGTGGGAGTAAAACCTTCTTAAAGCTAAGATGGAAGCATGGAAAGGGAATGCACAGGTATGATTTGTAAATGACAGAGTAATCCTCATCCATTCTTTCCCTGCTAATGTGCCAAAGCTCTGGCTTGGAGGGACCATTTCTAGGGATGAAGGGGGAGCTTCAAGCTATGCCTACACTTAAAATGCTACAGCAGTACACCTGCAGCACTGCAGCTGTGCCGCTGGAGCATTTCAGTGTAGACACATACTACAGTGATGGGAGGGGTTCTCCCGTCAGCACAGTTAATCCACCTCCCCCAGAGGTGGTAGCTAGGGGCTTGTCTACAATTGAAATGCTACAGTGGCATAGTTGCACCCCTTCCACGTAGATACTACCTATGCCGAAGGGAGAATCCTCTTGTGGGCAGAGGTAATCCACTTCCCTGAGAGGCGGTAGGTCGACTGAAGGATTCTTGCATTGAGCTAGTGCCGTCTACACCAGGGGTTAGGTTGGCTTAACAACACTATTCAGGGGTGTGGATTTTTCACACCCTGGGTCAACCTAAGCTTTTAATGTAGACTAGGCCTAGATCGACGGAAGAATTCTTCCATTGACCTGGCACCGTCTACACTGGGTGTTGGGTTGGTTTAACTAGGTCTCTCGGGTGTGGATTTTGCACAGCCTGGAGAGAAGGAGCCATGCCCATGTAACTTTTCAGTGTAGACCAGCCCTCAGTCAGCAGGGCCCATTCAGTTCTCAGCCCTGGTCTACACTACAAACGTATGTCCGTATAATCACCCCCCTGAGTGACGTAGTTATACTGATCTAAACCCCCATGTAGAGAGCGCTATGTGAATGGGAGAGCTTCCCTTGTTCACATAGCTACCACCTTTCAAGGAGGTGGAGTACCACTACCAGCACGAGAAGCTCTCTCGTCTTCACTAAGTGCTACAGCGGTGCAGCTGTGCCACTGCAGTGCTGTGAGTGTAGACAGGCCCTCAGTCTCTGCTGAGACCATCAATAAAACTGCTAATTGTGACACTCTGAGGTCAGGTCTACACTACAGACCTGCATTGGTATAACTACATTGCTCAGGCAGACGACTCGTGCCTGCTGATACTGCGGGGGGCACAATGTAAATGGGGGGCACAGGTCTGCCCCACCTCCCTGGGCCAGGGCAGCCAAACCTGCTGGCTCCTGGGGGGCTGGTGCCACAGAAGTGGGGAGCTCATGCCTCTGGGCTGGGCCTGGCCGCAGGGGACTCACAGCACCACAATGTCTCCGGAGATCCCGCGCCCTCACGGACACCTCAGCAGGAGGAGGAGCATGGGCAATGCCCTGAACTCGGGCTGAGCAGAGGCCAGGGAACTTGCTCCTGGCACCTTCTCCAGCGACCCCCGCATCCTGAGCCTGGCCTGGGGCTGCCGCACTCTCCCCACCAGAGTTACCTGCGGGCGGAGGGCTCTGTCCTTCTCCTGCTGCACCTCCTCCTCCGGCATGTTTTCGGCTCGTTCGGCCCCTGTCCCTGGCAGATGGGCCTGGGCAGGGAGTGGAGTGGGCAGGATGGAGCCTCTTCTCATACGAGCTGAGAGTGGCCGCTCAGGGTCACTGCCTCTGTGTCTGCGAGAGCCTGGCTGGGGAGGTGGCGGTGGCCTGCCCCCTCCACTCCCCACCCAGGCCCAACTGCGGGGCACAGGGGCAGCGTGAGCCGGAACCACTCTGGCTCACTTGGTCCCACTTTCTGGCAGCCAGGCCCAGGTTGGGAGCGGAGGGGGCAGGCCACCGCCACCTCCTCAGCCAGCTGCTGTACTGCACAGAGGCAGCAACCCAAAGCGGCCACCCTAGGGTTGTCAACTTGATAATATTTTAAAAACGGGCACTCAAGCAGGAGTGCCGGAACCTCCGCTCCCCTGCCTCTTCCACCGAAGGCCCACCACCTCCACACTCCTCTTCCCCCCTCCCCACTGTCACTCACTGCTTTTCCCCTCCCTCTTCTCCTGCCCAGATCAGGAGGGATTTGCCTGCAGAGTGAGGGCTGGGAGCTGCAGCCGCCCGATGCAGGTAGGAGGTGGCCCCGGCTGAATAGGTAATGACCCAGCACCTCCCTGCCTCCCTTGCCCACAGTAACTGAACTTTGGGTGTCCAGTCAGTAGATTTGACCGGACATTGCCAGGTCCCCTTTTTAACTGGACTTTCCAGTCGAAAACGGGCACCTGGCCACCTTAGGCCATCCTCACCCAGTATGAGAAGTGGCTCCATCCCGCCCCCTCCATCCCCTGGCCGGGCCCGGCTGCCAGGGACAGGGGCTGAGCAAGCCGGAAACATGTCGGGTGGGAGGTGCAGCAGGAGGAGGAGAGCTCGGCACTCGCAGAAATCTGGGGATGCACATGACCCCATGTCTCCCCACACACGCGTCGCCTCTGCGCTCATGTGTGAAAAATCCACATCCCTGAGTGACGTAGTTGTACCGACCTAATCCCCAGTGTAGACAACTCTACGTCGATGGGTGAGCTTCTCCCGTCCACATAGCTGCTGCCTCTTATGGAGGTGGATTAAGAGGACAGCTCTCTCCTGTCGGCGTAGAGCATCTTCATTAAAGAGCTACAGCAGCGCAGTGTAGATTTTAAGTGTAGACGTGACCTGAGTAAGTTTCCCAGATGTGAAGAAGAACTCTGTGTAAGCTAGAAAGCTTGTCTCTCTCATCAACAGAAGCTCTCCAATAAAAGATATACCCTCACCCACGTCTCTCTAATATCCTGGGACCGACATGGCTACAACGCTGCTTATACTACACTAATTGTGGAGTGTCACTTACCCACTAGGAAGTGGACTGAAACAACCCATTCATTTCACACAGACAATCTAACAGCCTAAAGGAAGAACCTCCTGTGTTTCCATAGCAAATGCCCTCCAGCTTAAAAGTGCCAAGAGCCAGCAGTGCTGGCTTTTAAAATAAAGTGGGCCACTTTCCATCTAGCTAATGTTTTAGTTCTGCATCTAGCATCGCAATTAAGAATCATAGACATTGACCCATCAAATGCTGCCAGGTCATGGTTAGCCTAGCAATGGGAACTAAACTAAAAGTGGGGAAGTGAGATTGAAAAAAGCTTTAAAGTGATATTACTAAATGTGTAATCATTTAAAAGCCCTATTAAAGCAACGACCTTTCCATTCACCTCCACATTTACCATATCAGTGGAAGGGGCAGGAACTGCTATTTTAAAGGCTGGTAGAATTCTTTATGTACATAGCAAATCCATTTACAAACTTTTTACTCAACAACACCATTCTCCTCCACAATAGCGTTCTCACTGCTTTTGGCCTAGATTCTTTTATTCAGTTTAACAAAGACCTACTAGATTGTGATTAGTTGGCATCAGATCTCATTCCTGATTAAATTTATATGTGGATTTAGAGGAAGTGGAAATGCTAAGTGTTGCATGTTTTTACTGCTATGATCTGTAATCACTCAAACCTGCCAGAGTTTCAGGATTCCTGATAATTTAGCTGTTACTTCAAAATAAAAAATAGATGACACAGTACTCTAGACAGATGTAATCTAAATCTGGTGTATTTATTAATTGGAAAAAATTAAAGCAGAACAATTTGTACTGGTTTGTGGATTAAAATCTTCTTTAATCAAGTTTTAATGACGCAAGATGTGTGCGAGTTTTAGAAACAGTGTTTAGAACAGTGTTAATTTTAAAGCCTAATTGTGATCATTTTACCAGGGGCAGCAAGTGAAGGTCCCCCTTGGGGGAGGCTAGCCCCCTGCCCCGCCTCTTCCAGCCGAGGCCACACCTCTGCTCACTGCTCTCAGCTCCCTGTGGTCCCAGTCGGGTTGGGGGAGGGGGGGCCGAGAGCTCAGCCCTGGCCCGGGTCAAGCTGTCAGCCAGGACTGCAGCAGAGACCCTGGCTGGAACTTTGAGCTTGGAGCCATTCCCCAGTTCCGCCCTTTCCCCCGTGGCTCTTTCCCCATTCTGCCCCTTCCCCTGCGGCCCCTTCCCCTGCTCACCCCTCACCGCTGTGGCCCCGAAACCGGTAAAGCTCTGTGCCCCTGCTGCAGCCCCGGGGTTGTGGCGGGGGAGATTTTTGGGCCCCAAATCCAGCACTGCCCCCCCCTCCGGCGTTGCGAGGTTTGGGGAGGCTTAGCCTCCCCCACTTCCATTACACCACCTATGGATTTAGCTATTAACCCCTTCTTGGGATGAATGAGGAAGTTTATCTATCCTTCAGTGTGTTTGGCTGCAGGTTGAGATTTTCGAAGAAGAGCTCTGTGTAAGCAAAACAGCTTGTCTCTGGCACCAACTGAAGTTGGTCCAATAAAAGATATTACCTCACCCAGCTTCTCTCTCTAATATCCTGGGACCAACACTGCTAGAAGCAGTACAGGCCACTTAGTCATTCATCTTCCATTACAATTAGTGGAAGATGTGTGGCTAAATCCCCTGTACCCTGTAAATCTCAACGTTGTAGATTCTGCAGTACTGTAGTTCACTGAATAGCAGACGCATTCTTTTCATATTAATTTTTCGACTGATAGAAAAAAATCCTAAATAGGCAGAATTTTCCATCTCTGAGGATTTCTGTTGCTCCTACCTAAATAATATTTCACAGACAGATGTTGGGTTATCACCAAATAGAAAAACCAGATGTATTCATCTTAGGCTGTCCTTCTGTATCAGTACTGAGCTGTGTGGCCACTTCAGAGGTATGGCACCATCTTGGGGCAGAGCAGTGACTTTTGCGGGCTGATTGTGGACCACGTATGGTTTGCGTTTAAAATGGCAAAAGTTGCATGAGCTTTTAGTATGCACAGTATAACTTTAAAATTGCCTAGTTAATTAAAGGATTTGCACTGGAACAAAGATACCCTTGTGACTATATACATACATTGACCGTAGTTGAAGTGTGTAGTGGAAAACTGTTGCCCTGCAAGTTGAAACAAAACAAAACAGGAAACTTATCAACAGAAGGATACATAGCCATCGGTTGGGGTATTGTGATAACTGGGGCTTAGTGAGCCTAACAGCGGGAACGTGGATGGGAAAGTCCTACTGAGAGTTTCACTTGAATCCCTGGAAAATCATCTTTATTTGGGGATTACCAGCTTCTGTTGCCTTCTTGAATGCAAGATGAAGTGACCCTCTCTTCTCCTGGATTCCGCTCTACACAAACTATTTTGCTTAATTACTGTGTGTGTTCTGTTGCTTATTACCAAAGTAGAATTCATTATTTGACCAGAGAGAGTCCAAGTACAGTAATCTGGCCAAACCTACTGTACTAGATTTCTGCACATTTAAGAGGAGGGGCATCAGACACTAAAGTATTAATATATATCTGAAAATGATTTACATTTTTCTCAGTGATCAAGGATACAGGTAAAACAGAGGCTTCCCTACTCAACCCCATATTTATCTCTTTTTAATTAACACAAGTAGGTGCAAATATTTTCCTCCTTGGCATATTTTTTATGGATGCAAATTTATTTGGGAGAAGTGATATTTAGCTTGGCTTCAGGACAAGAAGGTATTCAGCGATTAGTAGGATTTAAGTCCAGAAGGGACCATTATGATCACCTTAATGTGCCCTCCTGCTATAGAATTTCAGCCAATAATTCCTGCAGTGGAAGGGAATTGTTCTTCCCAACTACGTAAGTAAATGCTATCGAGCCCAGTATTATTAATAATCATTTACTTCTTTTGGTACCCAATACCCAAAGCAGTCTTAACAGACACAAAGTTAACCAACACATTGCCAGCAGACCAAATGTCCCACATAAGCCCCCAAACCACTGGGGGTGGGGGGAGGTTAAACAGAAGCAAAACAACAAAGCAAAACCCCAGAAGAAAAGAGATTTATTTACTGAATGCTGCAGATGAAGCTTGGTAAGTTCTGTTCTCAGTCCCAGTGTCCACTGGGAGGTGAAAGGTACCCTCTGTGGCACAAGAGGAGGATGTCTGTGGCCAGGCCTGCTTCATCAGAAGTGTAGCTTGAGTGAAGACAGAAGAAAAGGTGTTATACAGGAACAAACAGCGGGATGTCAATTACAGTGACTACACCGTATCCGTTTTTTGATGGTGAAATTAAAACTGTCATTTTTTTAAAGGAAAAAACATCTAGGAATTTCATATCATGATTTGTCACGTTTCCTGAGGCTGAAGGATATGGAAAACCAGAAAATTACCTATCAAGGATTGGTGGTCTCTTAAGGAGAGAGCATGGGCGTAGTTGGGGGTGGGGGGCAGGCCTCTGCAAACTGCCAGCCTCGGGCAGGCGAGGAATTTGCCGCCCCCATCCCCACACACAGCCGCATTGGCCTGACTGGAGCTGCCCGCCCACCCAAATATAGAAGTCAAACTATGCCTATGGGTGAGAGTCCTACACAGATCTACACTATTAGACATATGGTCTGCAGGGATAGTTTTGAGAGTGCTTGAAAGGTCCCAGGGATTTTCAAGGCAGCATCAACAGGCTAAGGCTGTATATTTACACTATATCATAGCCTCCAGCCTTCCTGTCCTTTTTGAACAATGCTGACAATATGCATCTAGAAAGCAATAGACTCCAGTTCTTGAGAAGAGGTGCGGGAGGGAATGTGAACTCATGTGAGAGGACTGCCAGGGCTGAGGAGACGACCAGTCTATGGTTAAAGGATGGGTTGGGAGTCCGTAGAGCTAAGTTTTATGCCTGGCATTGGCACTACTTCCTGCGTGACATCAGACAAGTCACAACTGCTTCGTGCCTCAGTTTCCTCATCTGTAAAATGGAAATGTTAATACTCGCCTACCTCACAGCTAGGCTGGAAGGTTTTGATTCATAGTGTTAGCAAGACGCACCTATGGCAGGTGCTATAGAGCACGAGGTAGAATTAATTGTGCCTATCAGAAGGTAGAAGGGATTGGCAGTTCCTCAGTATCCTGTTTACACTGGCTTTGGCTGTAGAACATATTATGCCCTTTGGAAACAGTGGTCAGTAGAAACAATAGCTTCTGGCAGATCACCTTGTAACTTGGAAGGTGATCATCACTGTCCGTACAAAGTCAAAGTCAGAAGAGTTGCAAAAGCCCCAAAACAGACCAAAGCTTGAGGCACTGCATGATCCGGGAGGGGTGATGATGTTTGGTTAATATGGCTGTCTTGAAGCTCTTGAGTGGAAACCCCCTAAGGTTGCCTGCCATCACTGATACACCTCTAACAAAATGAGCTTTTATATGACCTTCAAGTAACAGACTCCAAAAACACTGAGAAAAAAACACAAATCCACTTAGACATGGTTCTTAGACACCAGAGAACTGACAGTTATGTCTCTGAATAATAAGAAACAAACAGTTGGATTGACTTTGACTTTCAAGAGTGGCATTACTACTCCAGACAGAGCTCCTGAGAGCTATTCAGATCTACTCCGTGGAGCATGGCCTTACTGGGAGTTGTATGAAAAGCAGAGAAAATACTGGCAAGACATGGACAGCTTATCATGCCAATACAAGCATTATTAAATTGAACTGAAAATTGATAGACAAAAATTCAGAACACTTTGGAAAGAATTTCCATGTTCATTTTTTTCATGTGTTTGTATCTACTTAGGTCACAAAGCCTTTGATCTTACTTGAAAAGGACATTAGAAAACATGCAAAGCAAGCTGATGAGGACTACCATTGACTTTGATCTTAAAGAGTCTTTCATACGGCAATCAAGTGCATTGTCAACATGTGTCCAACTGTGACAAAACGGCAGTCACTAAACCAGGGGCTTTCTGGCAGCACATCAAGAACAGCGAGGTTAGCTCCTCAATAGGAAAGCTCTCTGCAAGCTGAGCTCTGCAGTAGGTACATGCTGTATCCTGAGCTTGTTAGTCAAAGGTTTAGCTGGTCTCCTTTTCCTCTGACAGTATGGAGCCCTCACCATTTTTTGTTGCGTATTAGTATTAAACTCTGGTACCTACTGTCCAACACTCACCCTTTGGGGCCCAGGGTAGATTTGGGTACCATATGATTCATGGGTGGCCAGTTAAATTGGGCACTTTGGCTGGCATTTTCAAAGGGGCCAGAGGGACTGCCCAATCCCAGCTTAACTCCTTTAGGCCCTTTGAAAATACCAACCCTTGCTCACACCTCATATTCTAGTAGAGGGTGGGTCAGCACTGAACTTGCTGCTCACTGACCGTACAAGCTGAGGTTTCTGCCCTCATAAAAGAAATGAGTTATAGAAACTGGAACTCTCTAAATCAGACAGCACAAAAGAGGGCTTCCAATATTTAGGAAGTACAATTGTCTTTCCTCCAGAGAATCCTGGCTCTTAAATAGGGTTTGTATGTATTGTAGTTTGCTTTTGATGAGCCTGACTACTAAAGAATGAAAACCAAGTGATGGCTGGATCAATCCCCAAGAAGTGGCCTACTGATTTGATTCTAATGTGAAATCATTGTGGGTGGAGCTGGTGAAAAGATACAATTGTTCAAATTGTTACAAATGTCCTCCAATTAATTCTTATTTAAAAAAATCCACAAAAACAAACAATGATTGTGAATTCCTTGTTAGGTGCTAGGATGACTTGACACTCCAGTTATGGACCAAACTATTTAATCTGCCTCATTTCAGGAGACAAGGTGTGTGAGAAAAACATGCTCTGGATCCGAGTAATCAGAGCTGGTGAGACTGGAAATCCAGCGTGATCAGCTATGACTTTGTCCATCAGCAGTGGAACAAGTCAGTGGGCACGAGAAGTGCTTCTCCTATAGTAGGCTATTGTTTCCATTGCCAAAGTTCCCTTTCTATCTTCTCATATAGAACACTGGGAGTTTCCTATGTGGGCTTGTAGTGAAGAAAGAAATTTGGATTCTGATCCCTCTCCTACTTGAAGATCTGATCGCTGTGTCGTGAGCCTGTGACCATTCCTAAGTGCTTGTGAGGGACTGAGGATTTCCATATCTATTGCTTATTCCTGCATGGCACCCAGCAGTGTGAATGTCATATTAGAGACTGCCTAATGCCCAATGGTAGGAGGTTACAAAATCCCTTTTGTTGACTGTTTGCACTTACACTTTTATTCTACAGACCTGAAGACTGCTCTCATCTCCAAGACCCTGACATGTTATCTGCATTTCTGGAAAGACCAATTATCTTAGGGGTAGAATTAAATCCTTGTGGGTGACTCCTCCCCCCCCAGTTTGGATGGATTAATGGTTCAAATGATTTGGATTGAGCAGTTTGGAAGTTTGCATCTTGGCCTTATGCAGTTTGTTCTTAAATCACTAACCCTCACAGAATACATCGCTTAGAGCTACACAAAATATGAATTTCAGGATGCATCTAAGAACAGAAATAGCTTATGGTCCTTTGAAAGAGCTACACAGCATGGACAGTACAGTACAGTTCTCTTGTACGCAGATGTCAGAGCCAACATCCAGGTTCTGTAAGCAGAGATATCATGGGAGGCTAGAGGTTGTAAACTGCCCTCCAGATGTCAGGTCAGGCACTCTTACACCATACGAGGTATTGTCTGAGACTAGGGTGACCAGATGTCCCGATAAAATCGGGACTGTCCCGATATTTAACCCTTTGTCCCACGTCCCGATCAATGTACGATCGGGACGCCATTTGTCCCGATATTCAGGTAAGGAGGTGAGCGGGAGGGAGGTGCTGACCCCGTGGGTGCTCCAGGGTTGGAGCACCCACAGGAAAAATTGCAGCCAAGCTCCCCCCTCCTCACCTCCTTTTCCCCCCCTTCCCCCCAGCACACCGCGTTCCCGCTCCTCCCGCCCTCCAGTGCTTCCCGCTGCCTAACAGCTGTTGGGCGGTGCTTAGCGCTTTCCAGGAGGGAGGGGGGAGGAGCGGGTACACGGCGCGCTCAGGGGAGGAGGCGGGGACTTGGGGGAAGGGGGTGGAATGGGGGCGGGGTGAAGGCAGTGCAGGGGCCGGAAGAGGCGGGGGGTGGGCGAGCACCGACCTGGCAGAGGGGAAGTCAGCACCGTAGGGGTGAGTGGCAGGCGGGGGGGGGGGGGAGAGGGGGGCGGGGGGGGGGGGGGGGGGCGAGCAGGGAGGGGGCGGAACTTGGGAGGAGCAGGGGTGGACTGTGGGCGGGGCTGATGGCACCCCAATGTGTCCCGATATTTTATTGTGGTGATCTGGTCACCCTATCTCAGACAAATACAGTTCAGATGATTTAACATAGTTCTTCACCTGGTTATCACCAATATCTGCTGGATTTGTTTTAGCCTCATTCCAAGACTATTAACTGACAAGGAAAAGCTTTCACTTTTATCCATCTCTAACAGGGTTCCTCTGAATTCCAACTGTTGAGCTGGACAAGTAATTGGAGCTGAACCTAATAGCTAGAGCACTGCAATGATGGGTCCTCATGTCCTGAATCCTTGATCATCCAATCATCAACTATATGTAAGGGAACATGTGCTCCAGTCAACATGGCTACATGATGATAACACATGGAAAGCCAAAGAGGCAAAACTCTCAACTAGAAGTGTAAATGATGCATGTATGGAGCCAATCTCATTAATGAGTGCACACAACTGATCCTGAGATTAAAGAAAGTGGAAGTAAGCATTTAAATATACGATGGAGTATATCTTTTCCTCTGTCTTCATTTATTCATGACCTGGCATCTTGCAAAAAATGCCTGGAATGTGGAGCCAGGTTTGGGATAGTCTTTCCGTAGGTACTTATGTGGTCACCATCAATGTAGTATCTGAGCGCCTCACAATCCTTAATATATTTATCTTCAAACACTCTTGTGAAGTGGGGCAGGGCTCTTATCCCCATTGTACAAATGGGGAACTGAGGCACAGAGAGGCTAAGTGACTTGCCCAATGTCACACAGGAAGTCTGTGGCAGAGCTGGGAATTGAACATGGATTTGTCAAAGCATTAGCTAGAATCCTAACCCCTGGCCTATCCTTCTTCTTCTCCTTCTAAAGCACATGTGATCGATAAGTAGGGAGGGAGGGGGCGTATGCAGGATACTTTATCTTTACACCTTTACAGAACAGAAATTATCTTGATGAAGTACCCAGAAATGGGAAATGGGTGGGGGGAGGGAAGACAACTTACAAACTCCGTATCGTGAAACGAAAAACAGATAAACCTAATTTCCTGGGTTGATTTTCTGCTAGATGAGAGCATCAAAGTAATGGATGGCCTGCGTTATTCTCTACTGCATTATTAATAGGTAGAGTTAAGGCAGAAACCATGCTCAGTGTGGATAAATGTGTGTCCTACTTACAGGAAAATAAAATGGATGTTTGAATGCAGGAAGTTAAAACAAAAAAAAAACATCACAGAAAGACAGAAGGCCTAGAGGGGAACATGCATTAGGTTTAAAGCAGGGATCCTGTAACTCTGGAAAGAGTCTGATATTCTTTAAAAATATCACTCCTCTCTTAATAATTAGCATGCTTCATTTCTTTACAGCACTGGATTCTAGGGACACGCATTTTGTATATGGGAAAGGAAAGGTTGTAGCGAAATTGTCTGGCAGCCGGACTCGCGTAAGCTTTATCAATATTTGAAATGCTGGAGTTCTGTATTGATCTTTCAACCTGCCTTGTCGCTCTCATTCTAACAGATATTGAAAGATCTGAAACAAAGTCACACACAACAAGGAGTTGGCGTAAGCTAGAAATGTATTTTTTCACTGGCGAGGGAAGTTTTTCTGAATCCCAGCAGAATGAGATATACATTCACCTGCATGATGCCAGGTTTTGTTGCTTCATTTGATGTAACTCAGGTTTGCAGAGAATGCAATGGCTGGTGGCTAGCAATCTCTTGGACAGGTTTGGTGCAAAATAAATCAATAGAGAGACCTTAGCACTCTTTTCTTTTAAACTACATTTCACTATTCTATCTACAAATGACACACAGAGAGGGAGAGAGACCTATTGATGCCAGCTTAGCTTTGCTTTTGTTTTTCTAATGAGAGTCAAGTCTGGATGAAAGTGGCAGGATTGAGAGGATTTTGGACTCGGGGGCTCTCCCAAAATTCCCTCCATGTTTCATTAAGTCCCTCTGGTGCGGGAAGTCAGGAGGTCTGTGATGCTAACTCCTTGAGCCTGGCTTTGAAAATTGAGTGGTGTAGCTTTAGGCTGTTTGGGCATTTTGAGTCTGTCAGTGCCAAGGAGGTTAAAAACCTCGCTTTCCTCTGCCAGTCCCATCTTCAGCTTTACAGTTCTTCTAGGAACCTGCTAATATCTTGTACTAGCAACTTAGAGTTCCTTTCTAAAGAACCACCATGGAAGATGCTGGTATCTACTCCTGTCACCTTCCTTTGTGGAGTCATTAGTAGCACTGTTTTGTTATTGTATAAATAGTTTGGAATAGATCAGGGATTGTAATTAAATGTCAAATGGATTTGACAAGAAATAATGGATGCTGGTGACTCCTCCTAGTGGAATCTGAGCAGCTGCGTTCCATGGACTCAGCCTGTCTCATCGTGCTGGGGAAATACCAAGGACTGAAGCTGATTGTCTCTAAGCAATGAGTATCTGCCAATTTCATGTCACTTTGCTGGGAATCTCTGAGAGTACGTCTACACTACCCGCCGGATTGGCGGGTAGTGATCAATCTATCGGGGATCGTCCTGCATCGGGGATCATCTAGATGTGATAAATCGATTCCTGATCGCTCTGCCGTCGACTCCGGAACTCCACCACGGCGAGAGGCGGAAGCGGAGTCGACGGGGAAATGGCAGCCGTCAATCCTGCGCCGCGAGGACGCGAAGTAAGTGATTCTAAGTCGATCTAAGATACGTCGACTTCAGCTGCGCTATTCTCGTAGCTGAAGTTGCGTATCTTAGATCGACCCGCCCCCCCCCAGTGTAGACCAGGCCTGAGAGAGCTTAGTTCTGGTGAAAAGTGCTGGATCAACAGGCCTGGAATCCCATGTTCTTTGTTTGCAGCATGAGCTGCAGCACCACATTTTTGCTCTGCTGCTAACATGCACCGGCTCCCACCAGCAACAGCTACCTCTATGGCAAAGAGAGGAGGTCAGTCTCCATAGTCCATTTAGTGTTTGGCCTCTGCTGAGCTGCCAATGTGGGTCAAAAAAGTTGGTGGGGGGATGGACGGATGGACTCGGGCTTTCACCAGTGGCTTGCTCTTAGCTCTCTTCTAAGCTCAGGCCCAGCAGCCAGCCAGGAGCGCTTCTTAGCTCCCCCGTCCCTGCTAGGCTTGCGAACTTTCTAATCACACAAAAACTAACACCCTAGTCCTGTCCCTTCCACGAAGCCACGCCCCTTTCCCGAGGCCCTGCCCCCCATTCACTACATTCCCCCTCCCTCGGTGGCTCGCTCTCTCCCACCCTCACTCACTTTCACTGGGCTGGGGCAGGGGGTTGGGGTGCGGGAGGGGGTGAGAGGGCTCTAACTGGGGGTGTGGGCTCTGGGGTGGGGCCAGAAATGAGGGGTTCAGGGTATGGGAGGGGCTCCAGGCAGGGGGTTGGGGTACGGGAAAGGGTGAGGGCTCCAGCTGGGAGAGCAGGCTCTGGAGTGGGGTCGGGGATGAGGGGTTTGGGGTGCAGGGGGAGGCTCCAGGCTGGGGGGTGGGGCGGGGGGGGGTGGGGTGGGGGAGGGGGCTGCGGGTTGAGATGGGGGTTGGGGTGTGGGAGGGGGTGAGAGCTCCGGCTGGGAGTGCAGACACTGGGGTGGGGCCATGGATGAGGGGTTCAGGGTGTGGGAGGGTGTTCCGGGCTGGAGCAGGAGGTTAGGGTGAATGGGGGTGAGGGCTCTGGCTGGGGGTGGGGCGGGGGATGAGGTGGCTGGGGTGTAGGAGGGGGCTTCGGGTTTGGGGGGGCTCAGAGCGGGGGGGGGGGTGGGGGCGCAGTGCAGTGGGGCTAAGGCAGGCTCCCTGCCTGCCCTGGCTCCACGCTGCGCCCTGGAAGTGGCCAGCAGGTCCGGCTCCTAGGCGCTGGGGGCAGGAAGCTCCGCGCACTGCTCTCACCCGCAGGCACTGCCACAGCTCGGGGGTGGGGGCAGAGTGCGGAGCCCCCTGACAGCCCTCCCTTCCCCCCCGCCTAGGAGCCGGACCTGCTGGCCACTTCCAGGGCACAGTGTGGAAACAGGACAGGTAGGGACTAGCCTGCCTTAGCCCTGCAGCACCGTCAACCAGACTTTTAATGGCCCAGTCGGCAGTGCTGACCAGAGCTGCCAATGTCCCTTTTCAACCGGGCATTCCGGTCAAAAACCAGATGCCTGGCAACTCTAGTCCCTACTAATACTGAGCTATCTGTTGTGCTGCAATTCCATTTGGCCAGCCAGGAGCACTGCCTGCACTCTGCTAGCTCCAGCTCCTCTTTATAGGGCCCTCCTGGGCCCAGACTGGCTGCTCCCTGAAGCCTCTCTGATTGGGTACTTCCCTGCAACCACTCTAGGTCACTTGGAGGACTTCTGCTCCTCCCTCAGACAGAATGGGGCAGGACCCTGAGGCCTCTAGCAGGGGGCTTCTGGGCCTGGTCCACCCCATCACAGAACCACTTACTCATTTCTCAGTGTATGTCTACACAGCAGCTGGGAGCATGCTCCCAGTGTGGGCAGACAAATGCGCTAGCTCAACAGTAAAAAGAACAGCATGGCCGCAGCAGCACAGGTGGTGTCTTGGCCTAACCACCCGAGTATGCACCCAAGGGGTCGGGGGCACGTGTGTTCGGGAGGCAAGCCTGAGCCACTGTCCGTGCCACCATGGCCACACTGCGACGTTTAGCACACCAGCGTGAGGAGAGCTAGCATGTGTCTGTCTGTCCCCACTGGAAAGCACGCTCCCAGAGTCCCAGCTGCTGTGTAGACATACCCTGAGAGGCTACTGAACGGCCAGCAGAAGGTAATTTGGTCTCTACTGACCAAATATGAAAGGCGCTCTATCCTCTGAGCCAGCCAGTCTTTCCAGTAGCAACCTTTTTTTGCATTTCATAAAAAGCAGCTTTTAATCATGAATACGTATCCCAGCATGCCGTAAGGGGCACTGGTGAAAGCCGCTCTCTCCCTCGGGCTGTTTACCCCCTCCATATCAGTTCTACACATTTATCATGTTACACATTAATAAGCTTAACATAGACGAGGATAAACAGTTCTCCTACCATTAGCTGAATGCAGGAGTTGAAACTCTGTTGAATAAAAATTATTTGTTTTAAATTATCACTAAGGATTTGTGCCAATATGTACACAGCATACAGTATGCTATACAAATATGTTTCCCAGTAAAACCACTTTGCCTGTAAACTGGACAGAATTGAGAACAGCAGTTCTGGAGTCTGAAAATGTACAGTACTGCCTTCCACGGCAAGGCAGCTGACGTCTTAACATCTAAAACAACCCACATGTACATTTTAAAATTGGGTTATATTTTCAAAATCACAACTCTTTAAATAAAGTTGACTCTCCTCTGCTATAAACATATTTAGTGGGTTGCATGAACCTTGACAGCATGTTCCTTTCAGCAGTTTGATTATTTCCAGCCTGCTCTATGACAGAAACTGATTCAATTTGAGTAAAAGCTCCTTGTATCGATACAGACCACTGGTTTTAACTCAACCACTGAACCACAGTATTACTTAAATTCAATTCCATTTAACACAGTGGAGAACATTCCCCACTCTGTCACATACAGCCATGGATGGAATACTATAGAAAGCTCCTTTTGTACCAGTTTTTTTCTTAAAAATCCTAATTTTTCTGTTTTACTTATACTGGGTCTGTTGGCTATACTGAGGTGACTGCTAACAAAGGGCCCGCTCTGCAAGGTGCTGAAGGCCTCCTAACTTCAGTGGCAGTGACTAAATCCCAAAGGATGGCTTTGGATATTCAAAATATTCCCAATGAGCTTTTGGATCAGTTAATTTAGCCCCCTACTCCCATGCTAGTGGATCATGATGATGCAGGATTGGGACCTTAAAGAGGATCACTCACAAAAGTAGAGAAGGACTTTGAGAAAGCTAGCTGCATAGAAAAGCCCTAGAAATTCAGGAGATGTCAACTTTGCCTAGGAGTTAAAGTAAGGATACCTAGACAACTTAACTCTGCCTCATATGTGGATGCTGTAGGATGCAGTTTTATTCACAGGACCACACACTATCTCTCAAATAACACATCACACGTTTTTTCCCTACAACCTTAGAAATGCACACACAACATCTCATACTACTGTGTACTAATCTCTGTATACCCGTCTGAGTCCAGGAAAGTTATTTGTATACAAGACATAGAATGAGTGAGCCCAAGGTTCAGTGCTGTGCCCAATACAAGGTGCGCCTTCAAAGGCTGTTAAATACAATAATATCATACAAGGTTTTTAATTTGAAAAATATCATCTGAAGAGAAATTGGAAGGATTAGTTCAGAGGGAGAGGCAAGAGATACACAAAATGATGAATGGTACAGAGACGATTAACCAGGCAACAAACAGTATGATAAATGATAAAAGAATTTTTTTGCACAATGCTTAATTAACCTGGGGAACTCCCTGCCACAAAGCATAACTGATTATAAGAATTCAGCAAGATTCCAAGAGAGATGAGGTATGTATAAGGTATGAATAAGGAGCACCTGGCAGGCTGGCAGAGCGGGGCAAGCCCCTGCGCTCTGACCCCACTCCCTGGCAGGAGCGCCGGGCGGGCAGGCAGCGTGGGGTCAGGGCGCGGGGGTGCCCATTTTCCAGGGCCCCCCAATTGGCCAGGGTGCCTGGGCACAGCTCCGTTGGCCCAGTGGCTAATCACCACTGATGGCCGCGTGTAGCCTACACACTGCCAACAGCGATGTGCCATGTAGATATAGCCTAAGAGAAAATCGTACTCAGCCACATGTTGATATCCTGGTGAAGCAGTCTTTAACTGCGGAGATTTCTTTCTTCTTATTAAATGCGCCTACAAACTTTTTCATAAGTGAGGTAAAAGAATGTTTTGCAGTGGGTGTAATTTGAGAGTCAGGTGTGGAGCTGATTTATTTCTGAACTCCTGTCAGTTTGATAAGCAATTTGGGAGCATTAGTTTGACAGCAGCTGATTTTTAAAACCCCTTCCACAAATGAATTATAAGAATCGGTGAGAAATCACGAAAGAGAAGAAACGAGTCTGACTTCACCTGTACTGTCTGGTAGGAGATACACAAAGGAAGTGGGAGCTGTAACACTTTCTGCTCTCCAGAAGCACCTGAGTCCCATTTTCAAATGGGGCTTTGGCTCCAAAGAGCTAGGCTCCTATGGGCCAAAATCACTTTTGAAAATGTGACTTAGGTGACCTAGTTATTTCAGCGCTTTTGAAAATGTAACCCTTAGTGCCTACAAAATTCTTCTCTGTCCACCACAGCTGCTGTGGAGTATGTTGGAAGGGATGGTGCCAGGCACTGTTGCCATTCTGTTATTTGTTATTATCTGTTATTTATTTCATAAAGATTAGGCACTCTGCTATCACAGTAGGAGAATCTGAAGAGAACAGCTTAGGAGAGCTGCTTGTTTGAGTACTATGCAAATCTGTACAGAATATGGTTAAATCTACTGGCTCCAAGCACTCCCCCCCGCCCCCCTGTATGTGTGAAGAATGTATGGGACAAATATTTATATGCCTTTACGGGGATGCATGTTGTTATTGGACCCAGAAGCTCGCAACACGCATGGAGGACCAGAAACCTCAGAATTGGCCACAGTAACTAAGGGATCAATAGAGGCCTGGTGTGATGTGAGCGGAGGTCTGTCAGAAGTTGAGGAATGTAGTGGCTTCTCTGAGATGGGGACTGGGACAATCAAGAATTAAATTACAGCAATTACTTTAACAACACGAACTTCAGCCAGGGTTTCCGGATTTCCCCCTTAGAATCTAGTGGCGATTGTTTAGTTTTTTGTGGTGTGTGCTGAGCACCCTTGGCTCCAGTTTACCAAAAGGGGTGTTCGACTGTTATCTCTGGATGTTTGAGTGTTTGCTCACCATCAACATTACAGAGTTTAATAAGCAGTGTCAGAAAGATTAAGAGACTCATGTTTTGAGTGCTTGCCTTTCCTGATCTGAGGATATCTCTTTGAAATTCCCATACCAGATCAAACCAGTGGGCCTTTTAATTTGACATCTTGTCTCTGACAATGGTCTGATCCGGATGCTTCAGAAGAAGGTGACAGAGTTCTTGTAACTGTCAAATATTATATAACCTGTCCCTAACCCTTCACAGTCAGTGGCTGGCTTATGTGCTGAACTGTTAAGATGTACATCCATCCTTCATGTTTTTGTCCCGTCTAACGTAAGGTGTAGATGTTCTCATTATCAGTATACATACCTCATCTCTCTTGGAATCTTGCTAAACTCCTGTCCTCAATTATGCTTTGTGGCATGGAGTTCCCCAGGTTAACTAAGCGTTGTGCAAAACAATTTCCATTATCATTTTACTACTTGTTTCTTTTCAGTTTCATTGACTTTCTCCTGGTTCTTGCATTTGTAAAAGGCAAAATAGGAGACCCTGGTTAATCTTGTCTGTACCATTCATCATTTTATGTACCTTTCTCGCCTCTCTCTTTGAACTGCAGTCCTAATCTTTCCAATTTCTCTTCATGGGCTATTTTTCAAACAAATGCAATATAATATCATACAAGCTTTTAAACAACCTTTGAAGATGCATTGTGTACGGGGCACAGTACAGAGCCTTTGGCTCATTCACTCCACATCTTGCATATGAATAACCTTCCTGGACTCTGTCTGGTCCGCAGAGAATAGTACATAGCACTATGAGATGTTACATGTGCATTTCTAAGGTTGTTGGAGCCTTTCCAGAACCCTGCTGCCAGACTCTTTCCCCACTGCTGGAGTCCTTCCGTCTGGCGGGGAAAGACTCCAGCAGCAGAGGTGCAGCGGGACATTACACTGCTAAAAACAACCGTATAGATGGGAGAGGCACTGCTTGGGCAGGTAGGGTGCATACCTAGGTACATATCCACAGGGCTCAGGCATGTCCTTGCTCTACTTGCCATCCACATTCTGCTAATTATATCCAGGCTAGGGGGACATGTAGGATATGTTCTCTATATGCTACCAAAAGGAGAGTGCAATGTAGATGAACCTTTAAATGCCTGCCTCCCTTTGCCAAAATCCATCAGTTAGTACATTAACCCGTTACTCAATACTGCTTCTCTCTCCTGGGTCTGTTCTTAGTTTCTTTCTCCTTATATATATTAGTAACTTGATCCCCTTTCCACTGGGTTTTATTAATTGCACAGCACACATGTGGACAATCAGCACAGGCTGAATTCCAAAAGATTGGTTAACCAGCTGGAAGTATGCCAGCAGCTCTCCAAAACCCACAAACAGGACAGAAGGTTTCAATTATTGGCTCCAACCATAACTTCCTACAACTGAATGAATCAAAGCCTGAAGTCTTCCTCCTGGGTAAAAAGTTCTCTTTGTCCCATGTCTCTGACACTGCCATCACTCTCCTTAATGTTGCTCTGAAGGTCTGAAATCTTGGGATCATTCTTGACTGTAAACATGCTTTTTCCTCCCATATTTCCCCTGAGGTGGTGTGCCTGGAAGGTGGCCAGAACTTGCCCATACCTTGCACCTGCCTCTGCTAAAGCTTCTCTTATGCTTTAACTCCTTTGCTGCTGAATGCACTAGCATCTCCATGTGATATTTTCATTTTGGCCCTACCAAATTCATGGCTCTGAAAAATGTGTCACAGGCCGTGAAATCTGGTCTTTTGTGCACTTTTACCCTATACTCTACAAATTTCACAGGGGAGACCAGCATTTCTCAAACTGGGGGTCCTGACCCAAAAGATGATTGCGGGGGAGTTGCAAGGTTATACTAGGGGGGTCGTGGTATTGCCACCCTTACTTCTGCACTGCCTTCCGAGCTGGGTGGCCGGAAAGCAGTGGCGCTGGCCAGGCGCCCAGCTCTGAAGGCAGCACTGCCAGCAGAAGCGCAGAAGTAAGGGTGGCAATGGGCGACTGGAGAGTGGCAGCTGCTGGCTGGGGGCCCAGCTCTGAAGGCAGCCACACAGAAGTAAGAGTGGCAATACCATTCCAGGCCACCCTCACTTCTGCGCTGCTGCTGGCAGTGGCACGGCCTTCAGAGCTGGGCTCCTGGCCAGCAGCTGCCACTCTCTGGACGCCCAGCTCTGAAGGCCGTGCCGTCGCCAGCAACAGCGCAGACGTAAGGGTGCCAATACCACAACCCCCCTACAATAACCTTGCGACCCCCCCACTACCCTCTTTTGGGTCAGGACCTGACAGTTACAACATCGTGAAATTTCAGATTTAAATATCTGAAATCATGAAATTTATGATTTTTAAAATCCTATGACCGTGAAATTGACCAAAATGGACCGTGAATTTGGTAGGGCCCTACTCATTTGGCAGCAAGCTTTTAAGTGGTGATGTTCAGCTGGAATGAGAGCACTTGAGAAGGGGGACACACACGTACTCAGCTGGGTCATCAATTCCCATCTAGGCTACTGCACAGTAGCTCACTCCCCTCCAGCTTCACACACACACTATCCTCCTGGGGCTCCAAGCTGCAGAGCTCTCCTCGTTCTCTCCTTGCCTGCTCCTTGAGTGACTGTATCAGAGATTCCACATACTCCAACTCCTGTTTTTGCTTGGTGCTGCAGAACACAACTGCTAATTTGATCAGCCTCCTTTTGGGCAGGGCCGGCTCCAGCATTTCTGCCGCCCCAAGCAAAAAAAAAAAAAAAAAGCCCCGCTCGGCGGCGGCAATTGGAAAAAAATAAAATAAAAAGCTGCAATCGGCGGCGGCAGTTCAGCGGCAGGTCCTTCGCTCCTAGAGGGAATGAGGGACCTGCCGCCCCCGAATTGCCGCAGGTGCCGCCCCTCTCCCTTGGCCACCCCAAGCACCTGCTTGTTAAGCTGGTGCCTGGAGCCGGCCCTGCTTTTGGGACAAGTGCAATTCCTCTACTCAGTATAGATCAGGACTACCTCAAAATCTACCTCAGGGTCCTATACATTTAAATTCTGACTATTTGCACCATTTTCTTAAACTGACCTCCTTATCCCTGCTATCCAATACCCTCACCTGACACAGGTAATAATCCTGAAGAATAACATCCCAGATGTCCTCTTCCGAAGGGTTACCTCTTAACTCTCAAATTTACTAGAGACAATCTCTTTATCAAGCTTCCCTGGGTCACTGTCTGTCATAAGCATCTAGCACACTAGGTAGATCCTATAATTGTCACTAAGAAAGCTGGTTGAAAATTTTCCAGCACAATGCTTTTCCACTGGAAAACGGAACTGAAAAACCCAGGGTTTGTTATAAACAGTCCCTTCCTCCCCACATAAACTCCAGGTCCCTCCTTTCCCCATCCCATCTCCAATGCCCCCAACTCCAGCTGCCTGCTTTCACCCCTGTCTACCTACTTCTCCCCCTTGCATCCCTGTTTCTTTTGCCACCGCCATTCCCCATGCCCCCAATCGCCTCTGGGTCCCTATTTCCCCAGTCATTACCATCCCACACCCCTACTACTTCCCCCCACCCCAGATTCCTGCTCCACACCCCTCTAACATCCCTCCAGACCCCTGCTTCCACCACCACCAAACACCATTCCTCTCCATCCTCACCAGGTCCCTATTTGCTGGCTTCTCCCCTACTCCCTCCCCACAGGGCTCTTGCTTCCCCCATGGCCACTACCCCACCCCTCTAGTCCCTGTGCTTCTTCACCCCTCCCCGCCAATATCCCTGTAAGAACAACCTTGTGGCTTAAAAAGCAACAGGTAATATGTTATATACTTCAAAAACACTGTGGTTACAAAAGGAGATATTGCATCTTTTTATGCTATCATAGAATCATAGACTTTAAGGTCAGAAAGGACTGTCATGATCATCTAGTCTGACTTCCTGCACAATGCAGGCCACAGAATCTCACCCACCCACTCCTATATCAAACCTGTGTCTGAGCCATTGAAGTCCTCAAATCATGGTTTAAAGACTTCAAGATGCAGAGAATCTTCCAGCAAATAACCCATGCCCCACGCTGCGGAGGAAGGCAAAAAAAACCCAGGGCCTCTGCCAATCTGCCCTGGAGGAAAATGCCTTCCTGACCCCAAATATGGCGATCAGCTAAACCCTAAGCATGTGGGCAAGACTCACCAGCCAGACACCCAGGAAAGAATTCTCTATAGTAACTCAGATCCCACCCCAGCTAACATCGCATCACAAGCCATCGGGCATATTTACTGCTAGTAGTCAAAGACGAATTAATTGCCAAAATTAGGTTATCCCATTATACCATCCCCTCCATAAACTTATCAAGCTTAGTCTTGAAGCCAGATATGTCTTGTGCCCCCACTACTCCCCTTGGAAGGCTGTTCCAGAACTTCGCTCCTCTGATGGTTAGAAACCTTCGTCTAATTTCAAGTCTAAACTTCCTGATGGTCAGTTTATATCCATTTGTTCTTGGGTCCACATTGGTACTGAGCTTAAATAATTCCGCTCCCTCCCTGGTATTTATTCCTCTGATGTATTTATAGAGAGCAATCATTTCTCCCCTCAGCCTTCTTTTGGTTAGGCTAAACAAGCCAAGCTCTTTGAGTCTCCTTTTATAAGACAGGTTTTCCATTCCTCGGATCATCCTAGTAGCCCTTCTCTGTACCTGTTCCAGTTTGAATTCATCCTTCTTAAACATGGGAGACCAGAACTGCACACAGTATTCCAGATGAGGTCTCACCAGTGCTTTGTATACTGGTACTAACACCTCCTTATCTCTACTGGAAATACCTCGCCTGAGGCATCCCAAGACCGCATTAGCTTTTTTCACAGCCATATCACATTGGCGGCTCATAGTCATCCTGTGATCAACAAATACTCCGAGGTCCTCCTCCTCCTCTGTTACTTCCAACTGATGCGTCCCCAGCTTGTAACAATAATTCTTGTTATTAATCCCTAAATGCAGGACCTTGCACTTTTCACTATTAAATTTCATCCTATTACTATTACTCCAGTTTACAAGGTCATCCAGATCTTCCTGTATGATATCCCGGTCCTTCTCTGTATTGGCAATACTGCCCAGCTTCGTGTCATCCGCAAACTTTATTAGCACATTCCCACTTTTTGTGCCAAGGTCAGTAATAAAAAGATTAAATAAGATTGGTCCCAAAACCGATCCCTGAGGAACTCCACTAGGTAACCTCCCTCCAGCCTGACAGTTCACCTTTCAGTACAACCCGTTGTAGTCTCCCCTTTAACCAGTTCCTTATCCACCTTTCAATTTTCATTTTGATCCCCATCTTTTCCAATT
>NW_020664737.1:296734-367868 GCF_002925995.2 Terrapene triunguis | reverse complement strand
CCGTCGACGCCGGTACTCCAGCTCGGCGAGAGGAGTACGCGGCATCGATGGGGGAGCCTTCCTGCCGCGTCTGGACCCGCGGTAAGTTCGGACTAAGGTACTTCGAATTCAGCTACGTTATTAACGTAGCTGAATTTGCGTACCTTAGTCCGAAGTGGGGGGGTAGTGTGGACCAGGCCACACAGACTGACCACATAGCCCCGGCAGTTAGGGCTCACCCCTAGGCTACAACTCAACCAATTTAACGTGTATTAAAGACAGTGTATGTTCCCTGGCTTCACTTGACTTGAACACCAGACCTTGCACCCTAATCTAGACAGGATCTTAGAGGCTGAGCAGGTGTTGTTTTGGTTTTTGACCTCGTAGGACAATCTGTAAGAAGTTCCCAAACAGCAGCAAGAAACTGTTGGAGTTGGAGACTGCAACAAAAGGAATGGTCTCCACAGCCCAGCCAGCCTTACCCTCTGCACAAACTAATCTACTGGGGCACAAACCAGGTCATCATGGTCAACGAGCAAACTCTTGCACTGCTAGAGTTCGCCCTCCTTCTGCCTCCCTTGCCCCTTCCTTGTGACCCTCTGGCAGGGCAGTCTATACAGATCCTGCCTTGAGTATGTATCCTCCCACTTCCTTGTCTCTCTGGTCCCTACACCCCTTTTCAGGTTACTTTCATCTGCCCCATCCCTCCATGATCTATGAAGACGTTTTCAAAGAGCAGGAGATGACAGTCACTCATTAATATAGCCACTGTATGCATTCCAACTCCAGTGCGGATTGCATTCATTGCCTTACAGAAAACAGGTATGGGTCCCTGTCTCTCCTGTACCCCTTTCCTATCTTATTTCCAAATAAACCTCCCCCACTTCAAGGGTCCTCTTCTCTTTGTTCCACCCTAATGACCCTGCTCCTGCATGTTGATTGTCCTGGCTGGAGGTGTCAAATTGACTCCAGCTCAATGTCTGCCTTTAAAGAGACAAGGCACATATTCCATATAATACTCTCAACTCTATTTCTACTATATAATAACAATACCACCTAGCTCTTACATAGTGCTTTCATCCATAGATCTGAAAATGCTTTACAAAGGAGGTCAGGATCATTACCCCCATTTAATAGATGAAAAAGTGAGGCACAGAGAGGTGAAGTCACTTGCCCAGTCATCCAGCATGCAAACAGCAGAGCCAGGAACAGAAAATACAGTTACCTTTTTTGTAACTGGGGTTCTTCGAGATGTGTTGCTCATGTCCATTCAACTTAGGTGTCTGTGCTAGCTACATGCACCGGTGCCAGAAGTTTTTTCCCCTCAGCAGTATCCGTAGGGGACTGGCTCTGACGCCCCCTGGAGTAGCATGCATATGCCGCAATATATAGGGTGCCGCCGGCTCCCCCCACCCTCAGTTCCTTCTTGCCGGAAACTCCGACAGTGGGGAAGGAGGGCGGGTTGTGGAATAGACATGAGCAACACATCTCGAAGAACACCAGTTACGGAAAAAGGTAACTGTCTTTTCTTCTTCAAGTGCTTGTTCATGTCGATTCAACTTAGGTGACTCCCAAGTAGTACCCCTTGGAGGTGAGTAGGAGTTCACGGACGTGTAGACTGCAACACAGCTCTGCCGAACCCAGCGTCATCTCTGGCCTGCTGACTGATGTGTAGTGGGCCGTGAACATGTGCACCGAGTACCATGTCATGGCTCGACAGATGTCCTGGATCGGGAAGTGTGCCAGGAAGGCCGCCGAAGATGCCTGTGTTCTGGTCGAGTGGGCTCTGACGATTGGCGGCGGAGGGACTCCCGCCAACTCATAGCAGGTGCAAATGCAAGAGGTGATCCAGTTAGAAATCCTCTGTGTGGACACCGGCAGGCCTTTCATTCTGTTAGCTGTAGCAATGAAAAGATGAGTTGACTTATGAAAAGGCTTTGTCTGGCCTAGGTAGAAAGCCAGGGCCCTTCTCATGTCCAAAGCATGAAGGCGCCTCTCTTCACCAGTCTTATGGGACTTGGGGCAGAAGAATGTAAGGAAGATATCCTGGCTCCTGTGGAAAGTAGACACCACCTTGGGAAGGAAGGCCAGCTTGGGCCGGAACTGGACCTTGTCCTTATAGAAGGCCGTGTATGGCGGTTCTGAGGTCAAGGCTCGCAGCTCGGAGACTCGCCTCACCGATATCACAGCTGCCAGGAAAGCTACCTTCCATGATAGGTGAAACAGGGAGCACGAGGCCAAAGGCTCAAAGGGAGGGCCTGTGAGCCTGGACAGAACCAAGTTGAGATCGCTCTGAGAGACCGAGGACCGAACTTGTGGAAAAAGTCTCTCAAGACCTGAGGAACCTGACTATCATGTCATGGGAGAACACCGTCTGTCCCTGGATTGGCGGATGAAAGGTGGAAATGGCCGCCAGATGCACCCTGATAGAGGAGTGTGCCAGGCCCTGGTTCCTCAAATGAAACAGGTAGTCTAAGATAGATTGCACCCAAGAATGCAAAGGGGGAGATGCCCCGTTTGGCTGCCCAGCAGGAGAACCTCATCCACTTTGCCAGGTAAGTCTGTCTAGTCGAGGGCTTTCTACTCTTGGGGAGGACCTTCTGGACCCTTTCCAACCAGGCCTGTTCCTCAGGGTTCAGCAACGCAACATCCATGCCGTGAGGCGGAGTGACGTGAGATTGGGGTGCAAGAGTCGACTGTCATCCTGTGACAGCAGGTCCAATCGGTTCGGCAGGGGCCAGGGAGGGATTGCTGCCAGGCTCGACAGCATCCCGAACCAGTGCTGGCGAGGCCACGCTGGGGCGATCATGATAACCTGAGCCTTCTCTCTCTTGATTTTCGCAATGACCTTGCGGATGAGCGGAATCAGAGGGAACGCGTACATCAGGCTTCCTGCCCACAGCAGGAGGAAGGCATCAGAAAGGGAGCCCTTGCCCAGACCCTATCTGAAGCAAAACCTGTGGCACCTCCTGTTCTGCCAGGTGGCGAACAAATCCACTTGAGGAGTTCCCCACCTCTGGAAGATCGTGCTGGCTACCTCCGGATGGAGCACCCACTCGTGGTGAGAGGAGAAGTCCATGCTTAGGTGATCTGCTAGTGTGTTCTTGGTACCCGGAAGGTGACATGCTTCTAGATGGATTCTGTGGTCGATGCAGAAGTCCCAGAGATGGAGTGCCTCTTGGCAGAGGGCCGAGGATCGCGCTCCCCTTTGTCTGTTGATGTAGAACATCGAACCTATGTTGTCCGTCAAGACTCTGACCACTCTGCCCGACAGGTGAAGTAGGAAGACCGTGCATGCCCTGCACACTGCCCTGAGCTCTTTGACGTTTATGTGTAGTGTCATTTCCTGTGGGGACCACATACCCAGGGTCTGGAGAGTGCCAAGGTGCGACCCTCAGCCAAGGTCCGAGGCATTCGAAACCAACTTGAGTGAGTGTGTAGTGCTGACGAAGGGAACTCCTTCCAGGACTTTTCCGGGGTCGGTCCACCATCGCAGCGAGGTAAGTATCGTTGTGGGGTTGGTAACAACCTTTTCCAGGAGGTCCCTTGACTGGGAGTAGACCGTCACCAGCCATTGCTGCAGGGGTTGCATCCGGAGCCTGGCGTGGCGCACCACATATGTGCACGCTGCCATGTGATCTAGGAGGTTCAGGCAAACCCTGGCTGTGGTCAGGGGAAACATGGAGACTTCAATGATGAGGTCCGTCAATGCCGTGAATCTCTCCAGCACCAGGAACGCCCTGGCACAGGTCAAGTCGAGCACCGCTCCAATGAACTCTATCCTCTGTACCAGAATTAACATGGATTTTTTTATCGTTTACCAACAGGCCAAGGTGACAGCAAGTGACTAACAGCATCGCGACATCCTTTTGTACTTGTCTGTGTCTCTGAATAGCTAGTCATCGAGGTACGGGTAGATCTGGACACCCCGATGTCTGAGGTATGCAGTCACCACCGACATGCACTTGGTAAATACCCGCAGTGCTGTCGCTAGGCCAAATGGGAGGACCACAAACTGATAGTGGTTGGGACCTACCGTAAACCAGAGGAAGCGTCTGTGTCCCTTGAAGATGGCGATGTGAAAGTACGCATCCTTCAGATCGAGAGCGGATCTCCCTGATCCAGGGAAGGGATGATGGAGGCCAGGGAGATCATGCGGAACTTCAGCTTCGCTAGGAAGCGGTTCAAGTCTCGCAGGTCCAGGATAGGTTGCAGACTCCCTTGGGATTAAAAAGTAACAGGAATAGAAACCCTTTGTTCCTGTACTCTGGAGGAATGACCTCCACCGCACCTAGCTGCAGTAACCTCTCTACCTCCTGCGCGAGGAGACTCTCATGAGAGGGGTCCCTGAAGAGGGACAGGGTAGTAAGGAGGGGTAGAAAGCAACTGAAGGGTGTAACCCCACACCACTGTACTGAGGACCCATCGGTCCGATGTTATAGATTCCCACGCAGGGAGGAAAGGAGAAAGGAGGTTGGCAAAAATAGGGGAGGAAGGATCCTGGGAACAGTCTGGTAGGTCGCCCTCAGGCGTACCCTCAAAACGAGCTCGACTGAGAAGCCTGCGGAGGCTGGTGGCTAGGACACCGCTTGTAGCCTCTGGATTTCTTATGGGGAGGCCCCTGGCGAGGATGGCTCCCCTGGCCCTGAGGCTGCTGCGGCTTGAACCGCTTGCAGGCAGGGCCAGGAACATACAGGCCCAGCGTTTTAAGGGTCGTGCAGGAGTCCTTGAGGCCACGGAGCTTATTGTCCCTCTGTTCTGCAGACAGGGCTTGCCCATTGAAGGGAAGGTCTTGCATCGACTGCTGAGCTTCTGTGGACAAGCCAGAGAGGAGCAGTCAGGATGCCCGGCGCATAGCGATGGCCGAGTCCATGGTTCGGGCGGCGGTGTCTGCCGCATCCAACGCCTCTTGGAGTGTCGCCCTGGCCATAGTTGTGCCCTCCTCCATGATTGTCCTGAACTCCTTCCTAGAAGCCTCAGGGAGGGAACTCTCGAACTTGGCCATGGCTTCCCACATGTTAAAGTCATAGCATCCCAAGAGGGCCTGATGGTTGGCCACCCTCAACTGGACGAATAAACCTTACGCCTAAACAATTCTAGTCTCTTGGAGTCTTTGTTCTTAGGCGTAGCCCCGGGTTGACCCTGTCGCTCCCTGTGGTTAACTGCCTCTACCACTAGTGAGTTGGGAGCAGGGTGGGTGTACAGGTACTTGTGGCCTTTGGATGGCACAAAGTACTTGCGCTCAGCCCTCTTGGAGATGGGGGGCAGGGAGAAGGGAGTTTGCCACAGGGCATTGATGATCTTTGAGACCCCTTCATGAAGGGGCAAAGCCACCCTGGCCGGTGCTGTGGAGCAGAGGACATCGAAGAGAGTGTCCGAGGGCTCCTCTAACTCCTACACCTGAAGACCCAGGTTGGCGGCGACCCTCTTCAGTAGTTCCTGGTGTGCTTTAATATCACCCAGAGGAACCAGGGGAGGGGGTCCCATTATAGCCTCGTCTGACGATGACGAGGAGGATGCCGGTGCCATAGGATCCTCCCCAACCATTGGTGGTCCAGTGGCTTGCTCCCCTACTCCCTCTTGGACCTGCAAGGTCCTTGCACCCGAGGCTTTGTGCACCAGAGGGGAGCAAGAGAGAGAGGCAGCTGGTCTCTCCAGGGGTAAAGAGTCGCCCAGCATGGGAACTTGCTCGCACCCAGTCTTATCCTTTCTCTTGCGGGAGGTTGGAGACCAACCTCACACCGTCTTCTTGGCTGGAGCAATGGATGGGACCGGTGCTGGCCAGTGGATGGTCCTGGTGGGGCACTGCATACCGATGTCATGGTGCTCAGCGTCGAGTCGGAGCGTTGCTCTGGTGCTGGGGTGAGGGCCGACTCCATAAGGAGTGCTCTGAAGCGAATATCGCGCTCCTTCTTAGTCCTTGGCTTGAAGGAGTTGCAAATCTTGCACTTTCACTAATGTGCCCTTCACCCAAGCAACACATCCAGCTGCTGTGTGGATCACTAATGGGTGTGGGCCTCTTGCAGTGATCACAGGGCTTAAAGCCTGGGGACCGTGCATGCCCCATCCCAAGGCAAAGTCCCGTTTCGGGACCTACGAAGTCTCTAACTACAGCTAAGGGATTTACTAACACTAACGGAAAACTATCTACAGTAACTCCTCACTTAAAGTCGTCCTGGTTAACGTTGTTTCGTTGTAATGTTGCTGATCAATTAGGGAACATGCTCGTTTAAAGTTGCGCAATGCTCTCTTATAACGTTGTTTGGCAGCCACCTGCTTTGTCCACTGCTTGCAGGAAGAGCAGCCCGTTGGAGCTAGCTGGTGGGGGCTTGGAACCAGGGTGGACCGGCAGCCCCCCATCAGCTCCCCACTCCCCTAAGTTCCCTGTGCAGCAGCTGCCCATTAGGCTACCAATTGCTGGTAGTTCAGCTGTCCCTCCCCCCACTGCCATGTGCTGCTCCCGCCCTCTGCCTTGGAGCTGCTCCCGGGATCCTCCTGCTTGCTGTGTAGGGGAGGAGGGAAGAGGGGGGCTAATATCAGGGTGTCCCCCTCCCCCCTACTCCTGGCCCCCACTTACCCCTTCTCCATATAGAGCAGGGTGGGGACAGGACAGGGCTCAGGATGGAGAGAGCTTGCTGGCCCCAGCTGCTGTCTCAACTTCCTGATTTTTTTAAAGGCAATGTACTTAGAGTGGTGTCAGCGTACTTAAAGGGGCAATGCGCATCTCTCTTTCTCTCTCTCTCCCACACACAGGGTGTGTGTATCTGTCTCTGTCTGCCATGCTGTCTCCCCTCCCTCCATTCCTGCTGCCTTGTAGAGCGTGAGGCTACATTAACAATGTGTTAACCCTTGAGGGCTCAGCCAAGTGCTAGTTCATCATTTAGCAGTAAGGCATTCCCTGGGACATATCCCACCCTCTTCCACCCTCTAACTTCAACACCTCAACCAAGCTTCCCAATCATCATTGCTGTGTACAATATTAAATTGTTTGTTTAAAACTTATTGTGTGTGTGTGTGTGTGTATATATATATATATATTTTTCCAGGCAAAAAAATTTCCCTGGAACCTAACTCCCCCATTTACATTAATTCTTATGGGGAAATTGGATTAGCTTAACATCATTTCGCTTAAAGTTGCATTTTTCAGGAACATAACTACAGCGTTAAGTGAGGAGTTACTGTACACTATAGTACAAGAATTAACGAGTTTGTACGAACCAGAAAACAACAGCACCATCTGAAGCAGCAAGAGTTCCAGCACCATCACTGGTGGCAAGAAGGAACTGAGGGTGGGGGGAGCCGGCAGCGCCCTATATACTGTGGCATATGCGCACCACTCCAGGGGGCGCTGGAGCCGGTCCCCTATGGATACTGCTGAGGGAAAAAACTTCCGGCACCGGTGCATGTGGCAAGCACACACACCTAAGTTGATTGGACATGAGCAAGCACTCGAAGAAGAACTTAGGTTTCCTAAGTCCCAGTCCAATGTTCAATCCACTAGGCCATACTTTTTCTCAAATGTGATTTATTGGCAGGTTAAAGTGAGTTTGTCACAGGCTGATGGAAGACATTTATTTGTATTATGGCAGAGTCTAGTTTATGCAATATCAATCTTTACTTCTATTGTGCATGTGCAACACTAGTAGCAACAGGAACACCTTGTGTCCTTCTCTTCATCTCCTGTATGTTCTATACTCGGATGGTGACATTTTGCTCATACCTAGACTATAAGCTCCTTGGGGTGGAGATTGCTTTGTTTCCTGATTGTACAGCACCCAGCACAACAGGGCCCCAATCCTGACGGACGCATCTGCAAACTACTGCAATACAATTAATAAGTAATGGTGCATTAATTCAACATATGTTAACCGCAAGTACACTCCTAAGTGACTACATTTTGAAAAGGTTCCATCTGCTCTCTTTGGTACATTTCCAGCAATCAAATATTCTATACTACACTGTACCGGAAAACTACTACTACACTGCAAAAAAACAAAACAAAAAAACCCTCTCTCTTCACAAGGCTTTTAAAAACAAATCTTTGACCAAAATTTTCAAGGTTAGGCACTTAAATAAACAGGCCTAAAATACATCGGACCACTTTTACTTGGATGCTTATATAGATGTAGTGCTTAACATTAGGTGCTTATATTTGAAAATTTTGGGCGGTGTTTTTTGTTGCATTTCTCTGAATTGATTGCTTTAATTATTCAAATAATTGGATGCTATTTAAAACATACAGAGACAACAGTGTGTTATAGGATATTCTTATTTGTGTTGAATTGCTCAGGTTTGAGTCTTTTTTTAGCTTACGCACAGCCTGAGTTCTTCGTTTTTATTTTTTACTTTGAAATACAATAAAGCTATGACCATTTTAAAAATGATTTCATTTCAAATAAATCTTTATTCCATTAAAGAAATTCTAATAATCTCACCCACAGGAGCACATATTTGACCTTTGCTCTAGTCCCTCTTCCACCCTAAAGAGATCAGATCACACATACCTCAATAACTTTAGAAGTCTTGACCTTCAGCAACAAATAATTGTCTCTTGTTTATTAAGGAAAAGTGGGAGAAATGGTTGCTGCTTTGTTCCTACTGCTAATACTGAAAAATGAGAAGGTCTCAGAATCCAAGGCAGTATGGTCTAGTGGATAGTCAGGCAGTTTTGCCAACCCTAAGTGTTCAAAAATAATAAATTAGAGCCCTCCCCCAAATTATGAGATTGGCTTAAAAATTGTGAGATTTAAAAAAATAATACATTTGAGTCTTTTAATTTGCCTTCTGGTTTTTGAGACTTTATATGGTTTATGTTTTCCAGCTTTTTTCTGCAACCTTGATGACTACAAACTTACTTCTTTAAAAAAGAGAAAGCTGAGATTCTCATAACTACAGGTGCTGGTGCTTTAAGAAAAAAACAAAATATTGCAAGACTTGCAATGAAATCATGAGAGCTGGCAACACTGTGATGACCTGTGTTCTATTCCTGGTTCTCCCACTGACTTCCTGTCTGACTGTGGGTAGTCACTTTCCCTCTCTATGACCCTGTTTCCTCTCACGCCGTCTGTCTTGTCTATATAGGCTCCGATCTTGCACAGAGAACAGTGTGCGCCAACGAACTGCTGCCCCTGTGGGGAGGCCCCAATGACTTAGATGAGGGACCTACATTTTTTAATTCTTTGGGGCATGGACAACACCGGTCCTAGCAAAACGGGGCCCTGATATGGGCTGAGCCATGTAGTTGCTGCTGCTGCTGCTGCTGCTGCTGCAGCAGCAGCAGCAACAACAACAACAACAACAACAACAACAACAGTACTGAGAGAATTTGGGGGGACTATGTCAAGCAAAATTTTATTCCAGTCCTTAGAGAAGAAAAAAGATTATTTTTTTAAATTTTCATTTCCGATCATTCTGAAAATTAATCCACAATCAATAGTAGCAGAAAACTCAATGTTCATTTAATATTCTCCCTGCAGAAGACTTATGGCACTATAGATCCGAGAAACACTAACTGAACCAGTTTAAAAATTATGATGTAATAACTGGCTGCGTAAAATGAAAAGCACTCAGGGCTGTAGTACTTACTCAAGTACATATTTTAAAGCTGCCTTTTATTTTTCATGTATTTCTAAATGTTTCTAGAAAATTATTACCATCTCTGCTCTTCATTATGTTCTCCGATGCAGTGCTGCCTTTGATTAATGGTTCTTAGGCCTTGGTTCCTAACCACCCCAATCCCTCCATTTTGAATAACTTTTTAATATGCACACCTTGTAGAAACACAAAAGAAAAGGAGTTCAGGCAATAAATTAGAATAACGGATGGATACAGCCTTTTGACTGCTTTAAACCAAAAGGAACAGCTTGGTTTAGTTCTGTCCCTGAAGGTTGTACAGATTGCTTATATTTCCAGCCATATAGTTTACTGCCTATATTCAGACAGATGTGCTTAAGTTTACACATGCGAAGACCAGCACAAAACCCTACCCCTTCTGATACGCTGAAATTTTGCGGTGTAGTAAACAGCATATCCTGATGGTGCATCAAAGACATGTCTCGTTCCATTTTGCTGACCTCTAACACTGCTCCCTAGTATTTCTGTGATGACTTATTCCTGCCTCCAAACTGCCAGCTGTCCCACTAGTGGCATTTCCTCAGAGGCCACTGCAGTAAGATGTACATCAACACCAGAAAAAGGCTGACAAACTGATGGGAATTCAGAGGAGAGCAATTCAAATGATTAAGTGGGTAAAGGACTGACGTCTGAGTGGACTTGGAAGGATTAGATTTTTACTGGAAAACATTGATAAATGTCAATTTCATCGTACACACACAAAGAAATGAAAATATATAATTTATTTATGTTTGTTTATTTAATATGATTGATAAGAATCAAAATGTACAGATAGGCAAATTAAGAAAAATGTTGATTGAGGACTTATTAGAGTTTGATTTAACGCTATTTACTTTGTATATTTTGACATGATGTTGTCAATTTGTGTTTTAATGGTTTTATTTTTTAATGGTTTAATTTTTTGAATCTCAACTATCATTAAATAGGTATTGTCGGACCTGCCACCATTGGCTGAGCACCCCCATGATTTCCCACAACTGTGAAAATCTAATTGATAAAAATAATTTTAAAATGCTTAAACCCCATAATTTTGCATGACTGTGAAAATTTAAATACATAAAAAATGTTACAAAATAAACATGGATATTATCAATTAAAATTACTTTAAAAAATCTAGTTCTGCCAAGCCTACCCATGAGGGAAGGCTAAACATGTGCAGCCTGGGTACGTGGCTACTCATAGGGTGGAGTGATTACAGAACTCGAGAAGGCAAACAATGAGGGTGAGAGATTTTTGGGGGGT
The DNA here is from genome assembly GCF_002925995.2 of Terrapene triunguis. Classification (NCBI taxonomy): domain Eukaryota; kingdom Metazoa; phylum Chordata; order Testudines; family Emydidae; genus Terrapene; species Terrapene triunguis. Next base: position 357,014 of record NW_020664737.1, on the reverse strand, counting down.
GGTCCAAAGGTTAGTATTTCCTTCATTTATTTAAACATTTGAAATGCGCATACTCATAGTTCTGGGTGCTGCACATAATTTGCTAACATAGTGCGCACAGTTAAGTTCCTCCAAATCACCTAAAATAAAACTCTCCCTCCAACACACCAAAAAAGCTTGGGACATGGGCCTTCTAACTTGCCCTGCAGATCAACATACTCAGGCTCTAACTGACTAAGCATGGAACACAAATGCCAGTGGAAACCATTCTTTGTAATCACCCCCCTTTACCATTCTGCCATTTAACCCTGAGGGCCAATACCGGGAACACCTGAAAGTGAACATGGCACAGCACAGAAGTAATGTGCTCCCTGCAGAAAACAAACTGCTGCATTCTGTATTAACTGAAGTTCCAGAGCAGTCCTCACATAGAAAGCATCGCACGCAGTAATCCATTCAGAGGTGACAAAGGCCTGGATAACAACATTGGGGCCCACACCACAACGAAAAGATCATAACCTGGCCACATACAGATGCAAGAGAGCACGGTCTGGACATCCAGGAGCAGCAGAAAATCCAAGACAGAGAGAAAGGGAACTTGATCAAACAAAAGGTATGCAAAGCCTCCTTCATCTCTGCCATTTCATGTTTCCCCTTCAAGTGCCCACCATTATTTCATTGTCTCTTATGTGGACTAAGGCCTGGTCTACACTAGGAAAAATCCACACTCCTGAGTGACACAGTTAAACCAAATTATCTCCTGACAGCGCTAGGTCTGTGCTGCTGCAGCATTTTAAGGGTAGACTGTTACCTCTCAGCTCTGTGTTCTTGAGGAACCAGGGCACAGTATCCAGCCTGTCTGACTCATGAAGGACACCCCCCACCCAGCCTCTGCTTGAACCAAAACCGATCAGAAGAAAGACTTACAAAAAGCAATGAAAAGGCCGTGGGAGACACACCTAAACCCCTCCGGGCAAGGGTGACAGGATTGGGGCAACTCCCCTAGCCTCATTTTCATCAAAGATGTGACAGGGAGGCATCTCTATTAGCATACAGAATGGAGAACAGCGATTCCAAGGCAAGAACCGTGAGGAAGTGGGAATGTTCTTAATGTGTTCTTTGAATACTGGGTGGGGAGTACTGACCTGGGAAGGTTGCAGGGGAGTTTTGCTGGGACTGTCTGCATTGGGGGATGGGAGACTTTCCTTGAGGGAGGATACCTGAGCACGTAACATGAGAACCCAGGAAGAGGGTTGGAGGCCAGGTGACACCTCTGCCTGGGAAAGTGGACAAAGGCTGGGGGAGGAGCCGGGGGGAGGCTGAGGGAGACGACTGGAGGGAATTTCAGTTTGGAGCTAGCTGGGGACTGTGGAGTGAAGTGCAGACGTGGGTGTCTGGCTCGCTGCTCCCCAGGATGGACCCGGCTGAGCAGGGCCGGCTCCAGGCACCAGCCGAGCAAGCTGGTGCTTGGGGCGGCAGCTTGTAGGAGGCGGCATTCCGCCCAATCCCAGGGCGGCACGGCCGCTTTGTTGTTGTTGTTCCGTTCCGGCCGCCCTGTAGGGGGCAGCGGCGTGGAGGACGGGAGCACCCTGCAGCAAGCCCAGCAGGGCAGCCCACGTCCTTCCCTCCCAGCCGACCGGAGCGGTGCGGAGCCCTCCCGGCAGGGGGCACAGCGGGAGGGGCCGCATGGCAGCGCCCCGCTGAAGCCCCGGCCACCTCCCTTCTCTCTCTCCCCCCGCTAGCCGGGGCACATCTGCAGGGCAGGGAGTCCCCCTGCACCCTGGCTCCGGCCGCGCCGCGGGTTTTTTTTTTTTTTTTTGCTTTGCTGTTCTGGCTGCCGCGTTTTTGTTTTGTTTTGCTTGGGGCGGCCAGAAAGCCAGAGCCGGCCCTGCGGCTGAGGGCTCCTGTTCTCTGTGCCTACAGGCTCTGTTTTAGACTGTGTTCCTGTCATCTAATAAACCTCTGTTTTACTGGCTGGCTAAGAGTCACGTCTGACTGCGAAGTGGGGGTGCAGGACCCTGTGGCTTCCCCTGGACCCCGCCAGGGCGGACTCGCTGTGGGAAGCGCACGGAGGGGCAGAGGATGCTGAATGCTCCAAAGGTCAGACCCAGGAAGGTGGAAGCCGTGTGAGCTTCTTGCCTCGAAGACAGTCTGCTCACAGAGAGGAGACTTCACCAGAGTCCTGACTGGCTTTGTAGGGAGCAGTTCCAGAGCATCGCCCGCGGACTCCGTGACAAGAACCGCACTGAACTCTGGGACCAGAAAAGCAGGGAAGCACTGCATGATGGGGGATCTCTGCTCCCGATGTTAATGAACCCACGCCTGCACACACCCAGGTCAGCAGTTATCAGACCAATTCTAGTAATAAATCCTTTATTGGTATCCAAAATAGTGAAGCTGCTTAATTGCATTGCGAGCTCCCTGGAAGGAACACCGCCCATAGCCAGGAATGATCAGTTCCTATTGTCTAGCCTGAACAAAACCACTTTGGTATACTCCCTTGAGCCATCAGTTTACCCATAAACAAATCTAGTGTTCTCCCTTGAACCATTGTTGTTTCCCTACAAAAACCCCTACCCACATTCAAGTAAGTGTTCTGATGCCTGGATCCAAAATCTGCATCAGTTCCACTGGGACTTCATCTTCTCCTGACTGATCGTGCTGGGGGCTTTGCCTGTCTCCAGCACTCCGGACCCTCAGCTACCACCACCACCTGGGACCCCCGACCAGTTCAAGCTTCACGGAGTGGTGAAAACTGTTTTTTTTTTTACTCTAGGTATAGCTTTCTAACCCTGACTTGTGTGATCAGGTATAGTTTTCTAAACCTGAATTTTGTAATCAAATTTATGTTAGATTTAATATTGTAACTGTTTTGTTTGTTTGGCTCCCCTATGGTTATTACCTGGCAATAAACAACTTTTATGGTTAAGCTGGTTGCTTCCCTCCCTTTCTCTCTCTCTTTTTTGTGTGTGTGTGTATTTTTGGCTTCCCCATTTGCTCTGCAGCAACGCTCCTCTTACCTAAGCTAAAGATCCCTGTAGTGCCCAAAAATCCTGTAGTGTTTGCTCATCAAGTGGGTTACTACCAGAACAAATTGTAATGTGAAAGTGGGGATAGGGACGTGCTGAACCTGTGGCATAGGAGTGTGGCAGCTTGGAAGTGCTGCTCGACCCAGCCTGCTGAGTCCAGGGGCATATAATAGGTCAGCTCAGATGCGGGGGTGGGGGTGGGGGTGTGTGTCTGATTCTGGGGCTGGAGGAATCTAGCCTTGGGGAACCTAGATCCTGCAGGATAACTCCATTGGGAGGGAACTTACAGAAGGGTGAAGTAGAGCTCCATATGAAAACACAAGTGACACAAGCAGCACATTGATAGATTACAGAACCCCTACCTTCCCAGAAGAGTAACCCTAATAAATGAGCATACCCCAAAGTAACGGGCAAATCTGATAACAAGACAAGTCCTGAGTCTCAGCCAGCGTACTCCCATCCCAAGTCCTTACTTTGATTAACTAAACATTGGAAAAGCCATTACATGTTCCCTCTGAGTGGTGAAATGGAGACATGGATCTAGCTGTCCTCAGCATATCAAAGGCACCACAGTCTACTTCACCTCACTATATCGCACAAGAACTCATATAAAATGATAAACAGGAGGGATGGCAAAAAAAAAAGAATACCCAACTCCCTACCCCTTTCCAAAAAAACCCAACAACATGATGCCTCACATGGAAGAGTTCTTGGGGCAGATGAGCAATCACCTAAAAGTACCCTCAGGATTCTCAGAGACAAAAGAATGGAGTCATTCAAAAGCAGCTCCATCCATCCGTGTCATGGATATAGGAGTAATGGAAGAAAACTGAAGTAATGAAAATGAAGGCTACATAGTAACATTACCTAAATACTGAGGACCATTAGACTGTGGAACAGTGTCACTAAAGGCAGAGGTGCAAACTCAGTCACTAGAGAGATAAAAAACTTGAGTGGAAAAGGCACTAGAAAATATTCTATAGGAAATGATCCTGCATTGATGGGGGTCTCAGTAAGATGACCTAAACAATCTTTACAGTCCATGATTCTCTCCCACTCTAAGATATTTTAGCTTTAGATGAAGGGTAAAATTTTCAAGAGCACCTAAGTGCCTTAGATCTCTATATCACATTGAAAATCAATTGGACTTAGGTGCTTTTGAAAATTTTACTCTAAATCACAATGTACAAGGGAAAATAGAAAATGAGATTGCAGTTCTGTGCAGAAGTGACCAGTTTGTTACCCCCCATTTTCAGTTTCCCATAGTTGGGTACAGTAATTGTGATTTATAAAACTGATTTCCAGAATGTATCATTTATTTTTTCAACAATAGGCTTAGCCTCTCTCTTGGTTATTATCTGATTATTGCTTAAATTGCTACAAGCAGACTACATTAATTTACAAGACAATATGTTCTACTTCATTCTTTCCCCATATAATTCTAGAACAGTGATACATTCCTCATAGCAGTTATATCACAAGTATTTTCAAATGATAGATAATAAAATCCCTTATCTAAGCACTGGACAAGGCACTGTGTAAAATGATGCTTCGATCCATTCACCATCCATCACTGAGGGCTCAAGCTAGCTGTTGTTCAGACACCTCCTGCATTATCTCAAAAGCCAATTAACTACTAAAATTCAATACAATAAAAACTGAGGCAGTCAAGCAAAACTGTCTGTATTATGTAATTCATTGTTACAAGTCGAGTAATTCAATGGACCATTTTACTAATTCCCCCTTTAAAGCCCTAAACATATTTATGCCAATTTGTTGCCATTAAGTGACATCTTTACATTTCAATGCAACCAGAAATCTTTTGTCTTTATTGTGACATATTCAGTTCAGAGATATTAAGCCAATGCCTTTTTACCTGCACGTTATCTGTATATTATATCTTAATGATCATCGTCCACCAATTTTCATTCAGTTACTTCCTAGATCTACCTAAGAAATACTTAAAAGATAATATGTCTTTGCTGCATTCTTCATAGTACAGCAAAAGTCTGCCTCTTCATGTCCTCAGGTGCTTCCAGCCTGCTGTAGTTTATTTCCCATCAGATTGACTGGGGACTTATGCCAGCAAAGGCCTCACATTTTGCAAAGTGCATAAGGGAATTTGGTAGTTGAGAAATTACCATAGTGAGGCACCAGGCAGGTTTCCTCACACCGCTCTGCCAAATCCTTCATAATCTAGTCTTGCAGCAATGCTCTCCTTGAGCAGTTATTGCCAGTAGCATTGAAAGCACAAATAATGCACCTAATTATGTGATGATTTAGGGATATGGAGAAAACATATGATATGGACACCTGTGAACTAATTCGGTATTTGAAACCCAGGTCTCCAGAGATGGAGGACTATTACATTAAGGAAATGACTAGCAACAGAGATTGTGTGCAGGTGCTCTGCAACTATTATACTAGGCTCCCCCAGTCTGGGCTAACAAGACTAATTGAACTTTTATGGCTCCATTCCATGACAGAGCTGTGGGCTTGGCTCACAGGCGTCTCCTGCTCCTTGTTGTGAGCTGTCCCAGAGATGCACAGTTAGCGGCCCTGCTCTGCACTGGAAAACTGAAGTAGGAATCCAGGGGGAAGTGGGGAATTAAAGCCTTAACAATACATAGTTCTTATGTGATTCCTTTCACAGACATTTGATTTTACAAGTGAACTTGCTTAGTTTAAGATTGAAAGCCCCCCAAATCCTATAGTATAATACTGTCTGAGTATTAAGTATCAGGGGGTAGCCGTGTTAGTCTGTATCTACAAAAACAACAAGGAGTCTGGTGGCACCTTAAAGACTAACAGATTTATTTGGGCATAAGCTTTCGTGGGTAAAAACCTCACTTCTTCAGATGTTAGTCTTTAAGGTGCCACCAGACTCCTTGTTGTTTTTGTCTGAGTATTGTCTCCCTCATCAGCCACTGCTGCTTGGCTCTCCCCAGAACCAGCTGCTGGCCAGCTCATCCATTCCCTTGTACCTCCTGCTGTCTGGCTCTCATGAGGTTCTGTTGTTGGCCTTCTCTATCAGGCTGCTTGTATAACAGTGCTCCTGCTGCATCTGCATCGGGAGTACTGCTATATCAGCCCCAAGAAAGGGGAAAGCAGGGTAAATTTTTCAAAAGCACCTAAATTATTTAGGAGTTTAAGTCCCTTTGTCACCAGTGATTTATACACTCAGGATCTTCAGTAAGGCCCACTGACAGAAGATGTTAAGAATACATTTATTGCTATGTATCTGAGTCGAGGAAGGGACACTGCAGAATGGGTTAGAAAACACTGCAAATTTACTATTGTTCATGGTCAAACAGCAGGATACAATTAAAACACTGAGTCAAACTCAGCACTGGGGCATTCAGGCATAGTTTAATTTGGCCTTTTATGTTTAAAAGGAAAGTTTGGTGTATTGAAATGAGTTTCTTTTTGTGGTACAAAATACCCTGCCCATAATTCAGGGAACTTCCCAAATGAAACATGTTTAGAAGCAAAATCTCCATCGTGAGAGGACATAGTGAGTTCTACTAGACAGCTTTGATTGACTTTTGAGAGCAGTATCTTAACTTCCTAAAACACGAGACTGAATTCATCATGTCAAGGTGGGTGAGGTGACATCTTTTATTGGACCAACTTCTGTTGGTGGAAGGTACAAGCTTCTGAGCTTCATAAAGTCAGGCATGTTAGCCCAGTTACAAATACCATTAAAACAGTATATAAGCACAATATTTTAAAAAATATTGAAAGAATTCACCAAAACAGTTTAATAATGAAAGGCGGGCTCTGTGGTCATATACATTTGCATGACAATCTTTGGCAAACACACACACACACACACACACACACACTCACTCTGTTTTTCAGGAATTAGACTTCAAATGCAGAAGGCAAGGGTCTAGAGCAGGCCTGCACAACATGCGGCCCGCGTGGGCTCTTTGTGCGGCCCGCGGGAGGTGAGTAGGTGGGCTCACTGTGTGGCCCGCAGGGGAAGGAGGGTTTGTTTCTGTGGGGCGGGCGGCGCTGGGGGGGGGAGGGGTTGTTTCAGGGGGGCTGGGTGGCGCTGGGGGGGTTGTTTCTGTGGGGTGGGGGGTGTTGTGTTTCGGGGGGCTGCGCGGTGCTGGGGGGGGGGGGTTCAGCGGGGCCGGGGGGTTTCGGCCCTCAGCTGTTTTCTTTGCAGTAATATGGCCCTCGCCGCTTTACGAGTTGTGCAGGCCTGGTCTAGAGTCTGAGAAGCAGTTTAATGCTTTGTCAGAGTGTGACGGGTTAGATCACAGAACCCCCCTTGGGAGCTGCCACCTGATGTGCCAAGACTACCTCTGCCCCTGCTTTCCTGCCCTGGCAGCTTAGGACTTCAGTGCCCTGCCTGGTTTGAGCCAGACTCGTTAGCCTGCTGCAAACCTAGACCCAGGTCTGAATCACGTCCCCTAACAGCTGTAGGCTTGACTAAGGCTAGGTCTACACTACAGCGGGGGTCCGACCTAAGATACGCAACTTCAGCTACGTGAATACCGTAGCTGAAGTTGCGTATTTTAGGTCGGCTTACCTGGCGGTGAGGACGGGGGAAAGCCGACCGCTGCCGCGCTGCCGCCGACTCCGCTGCCGCCTCTTGCCGAGGTGGATTTCCGGAGTCAACGGCAGAGCGATCAGGGATCGATTTTACCGCGTCTTCACTAGACGCGGTAAGTCGATCCCCGATAGACCGATTGCTACCCGCCGGATCGGCGGGTAGTGAAGACATACCCTGAGAGCAGCTTACAGAAGTGTTCTTGTCTTTAACACTCAGATGGCCCAACTCCCAGTGGGGTCTAAACCCAAATAAATCCGTTTTACCCTATATAAAGCTTATACAGGGTAAACTCATAAATTGTTCGCCCTCTATAACACTGATAGAGAGATATGCACAGCAGTTTGCGCCCCCAAGTATTAACACATACTCTGAGTTAATTAATAAGTAAAAAATGATTTTATTAAATACAGAAAGTAGGATTTAAGTGGTTCCAAGTAGTAACAGACAGAACAAAGTAAGTCACCAAGCAAAATAAAATAAAACATGCAAATCTACATCCAATCAAACTGAGTATAATCTCACCAGTTCCAGAATGCTCCCTTTTACAGACTAATCTCCTTATAGTCTGGGTCCAGCAATCACTCACACCCCTTGCAGTCACTGTCCTTTGTTCCAGTTTCTTTCAGATATCTTTAGGGGTGGAGAGGCTCTCTCTTTAGCCAGCTGAAGACAAAATGGAGAGGTCTCCCCTGGGCTTAAATATACTTTATCTTGTAGGTGGAGACCCCCTCCTCTCTCCTATGCAAAGTCCAGCTACAAAATGGAGTTTTGGAGTCATCTGGGCAAGTCATATGTCCATGCATGACTGAGTTCCTTACCAGCCAAGCCACATTCCTGGGAAAGCCCAGATGTGGATTGGTGTCTCCAAGTTCATTGTTGGCTTAAGTGTTTCTTGATTGGGCACTTACTGAGAATAGTCTTTTCTCAGGAAGCTGACCAACTGCTTCACTACAGCCTACTTAGAATCAAACAAGTATGCAGCCAATATTCATAACTTTGAATACAAAAATGATACATGCATACAAATAGGATTAATAGATTCAGTAGATCATGACCTTTACAGAGATATGTAACCTGGTATATGTAGCATAAAACACATTCTAGTTATGTTATATATATATATACATTCATAAGCGTATTTCCATAAAGCCTTATGGGTGGCACCGTCACAGGGAGGTCAAAGGTTTAGTTGAGTCTTGTTATTTTATGTAGGTCCTCATATCTTATTGCCAGATCCTAGCTATCCATTTACCACAAACCTATTCCAACCTATGTGCAATAAATGTATAAATAGAGGGGAAGTGCAAAGCAAGGGTGGTATCATTTGGAAGAGTGAGCTAATGTATGGTGAAGAATGTAGCGTTTCTAAAGTCACTGAGGATAATGAACACATTCATTCTTATGAAGAAATGCCACCCTCTTATTACTGTTTCAAGCTTCATCAGGCCAAGGGATAAAGTAAAACACTGACCAAATGAAAATATATGCAGTCAGGCACAGCAATTATTTGAAAAGATTAGTTCTAGCACTTGACGAACTACACAGCTCTCTTGTATACCTTTTAAAGATTTGTTCTTTTTTTGTTCCATCCACCCTTTTTTCCTTGTCAGCAGCAATGAGTCACTTCTTGCCCACAGGCTAGGATTGTACAAAGCTGAGGTTCACATTTACTGACAGCAGACCGACAATGTTTGTCGTACTGTTGTTTTTCCCATTTTTAAACGTTGACTTCACTATGGAACGAGAGAGTTTGATTTAAACTTTATGTTGTATACATTATCACTGTGCCATAAAACGTACTCTACGTTTGTTGCTACCAACACTAGGTCAAGGATATAGTCTGACTGATTTTGTGGAAATCACAGGGATTTTATTAAAATATTTTATAAAGGGCTTATTTACTAGCAACTGCCGTTATTTGAGAGATGCCTCTGTGCACTCACTTTGGAAGGGGCTTAAGTTAAAGTGAGAGACTTGGGTGTATTCATGTAAATACAGTTGCTTCTGCTCTGCTTACATATTCAGCAAATACGGCGGTGTCAAAATGATCAACTTTGGCTGGTGTTGGGTACAAATCACCTTAGTACTGAATGCAGGGGTAGTGAAATATGGTTACCAATGTTGTAATTATTGTAGGAATACAGGAAAGCAGGACTGTGCTTAACCTGTCCCAAATGAGGGGGCCAATCTCAGTTGAAAGAACCTAATTAAGCCAGGGGCTTGGATGTCAGAGCCAGGTGAAAATAAGAGGGATGGGGACAGGTATCCATAGCCCTCAAGAGTCCTCCCTAGACTGGTTTAACCTGTTCCTCCCCACTGTTCAAAGAATAGAGCTAAACAGGCTTCATTAGGAGCCTCTTTGTTATGTTAAATGCCCAATCAGAGCTGAAATCAGTTGTGGTAGAACTTTGTTTCTGCCCTCCCTGCTAAGAGCTGAAAATCACTGAGAGCTGAAATCACTTTAGACGGGGCAGTGATTCTGCCCAGCCTGCAAAGAGCTGAAAATTACTAAGAGACTGATGTGTAGAGGTCACAGCTGAGAGGCAGCAGCAGGTGACTGACCGTCAGCTGGTGAACGAGTGACTGGTGCAGTGAAGAGGCATGATGAACAGCCAGCAGGGCAGCTGGTGGAGAGGCGCAGCGAGAGCGGTGAACAGGTGGCCAGCGGAAGTAGTGAGCCGGTGAGCAGGCAGCAGGGTGGGTGGCGAGTGAGTACTCAAGCAGCAGAGCAAGTAAGGTACCTCTTTACCCCATCTGGGGAGGAGGAGAACTCTGCAGATGCACCTCTGAACTCTGGGTCTGCACTGACCAAGGACAGCAACTGTGAGTGGGGTGCAGAGAAGGGATGGGCAAGTAAAAGGGACTTTTGGGTTGCTGGACTTCAGAACCTGAGGGGAAAAGGACACTGCTCAGTCTACTTGAGGGTGGGGCTTTTACTCATGGTTTATGTTTATGAACCCTGTTAGCAATGTTTTCCCAAATTAACGCCGAGTTACTTCCCTCCTTTAATTAAAAGTTTCTTGTCTACACTCAAGACTCTGTGCTTGCGAGTGGGGCAGTATTGCCTCTCAGAGGCGCCCAGGGGTGGTGTGTAAATTGCCCAGGTTACTGCGTGGGGGCTTGAGCCGGTTCTGTGTTGTATCAATGGAAAGGAAACCCTAGCTATTGGACCTGGCCCTGGTTGCTGCTGGCTCTGCCTGGCCGAAGGTTTACAGTTAGATGAAAGAACAGAGATTTATCCCTGACCAAATTGTGATAAGCAGAAAAAGCTGCCAAATGAAGCTGGAGGGAAGTTAGTGTTACCCTCTGTGAGCTGTCTCTAGTGGTGTCTAACATCCAAGGATCGGAAGTAATCTCACTCCAAGTGTCAAAGAAGGACGAGAGATGAGGATGGAGCTCGGCTGTTCTCAGTGGTGGCAGATGATAGAACAAGAAATGGTCTCAAGTTGCAGTGGGGGAGATCTAGGTTGGATATTAGGAAAAACTATTTCAGCAGGAGTGTGGTGAAGCACTGGAATGGGTTACCTAGGGAGGTGGTGGAATCTCCATCCTTAGAGGTTTTTAAGGCCCGGCTTGACAAAGCCCTGGCTGGGATGCTTTAGTTGGGGTTGGTCCTGCTTTGAGCAGGGTGTTGGACTAGATGACCTCCTGAGGTCTCTTCCAACTCTAATCTTCTATGATTCTATGAGGTCTAAACTGCAGAGGAAAAAACATGGCTCTTAAGTAGCCTATCAAAAGTGATCTTCTGTACTGAGTTCTTTATATAGGATCAATTTTAGAAGAGTCTAAAGACTGGTATCACTTCTGAGGCTGGGTATTCTGCGTTGAACAGCAGGGGGTTGCCTCTGAAACTGAATGGTTATATAATATGGCTTCCTTTTAATAACCGATGTATACTGGGAGAGCCCCCTAGACTTGGGCTGGGACTCTTACTTTTAATCTTTTCCAGAATCTCATCCATCTTATCACTAAACAGATCAGAGCCCTCAAATGGAAATCTTTGATTAGCTTCTAAAAGCCTGGAACAAGGCCTGATGTTCAGAGCCATGATGATCTCTGTAGAGCTATCCCAGTATAGCCCTGGTTGTTGAATCTGAGGGGTCATAAGCTATCCTCACAGTATGCCTGGCTAATGTCCTCCTCTCAGCAACCAAGTTCTTCACAGCTTCTCTTTACTCCTCAGGTACTGAGTCCAGCGTGGATTCCTGTAACGCACAGTTGAATCGTGACGTGACATGACATAGCCTCAGGGCCGGTGCAAGGATATTTCGTGCCCTAGGCAAAACTTCCACCTTGCGCCCCCCCTCCGGCCCGGGGAGCCCTGCGGCAGCTCCCCGCCCCCCCCCGCCCTGTGGCGCCCCCCCCCCAGCAGCCCCCCGCCCCCCCCCCGCGGCATCTCCCCGCCCCAGCTCACCTCTGCTCGGGGAGCCCCCCCTGCGGCAGCTCCCGGCCCCAGCTCACCTCCGCTCTGCCTCCTCCCGAGCACGCCCTCGCCGCTCCACTTCTCCTGCCTCCCAGGCTTGCGGCGCCAATCAGCTGTTTGGCGCGGCAAGCCTGGGAGGGGAGGAGAATTAGAGTGGGGGCGGCGTTGTCAGGGGAGGAGGCGGAGCGGAGGTGAGTTGGGGCGGGGAGCAGTTCCCCTGCCCCCCCCCCGTTACTTGCTGCGGGCGGCCCTCCCCGCGCCTCCCTGCCCCAGCCCACCTCCACTCCACCTTCTCCCCTGAGCGCACTTTTTGGTGCCCCCAACCACTTGGCGCCCTAGGCGGACGCCTAGTTCGCCTAGTGGTTGCACCGGCCCTGCATAGCCTGCCACACAGAAACACAGGGAGGCAGAAAATTATATATTATTACCAACCACATCTAACCTATGCCCTTCCTTTTGCCAGGGAGCAGATATGGATGCTCTGTTACCGTTAGACATTTCCTGAGATGCACAGACCAGCATGGCCGTTAGCTGACAGATGCTGATGCATAAGTCACTGTACCTTCTTAACAACAGACATCCTGCTTTCTCTCCCCCCTACCCTGAGACAAACCACTAAGATAAATTAGATCCCTAAGGTAAAGTAGATTTCTAAAACTACTTAAGATCAGGCTTAGATATTTTGTGTAATATTAATGCTCCCTAGAATTATATACTTCATTCTGAATTTGGTTAATTCGTCAAAACAACAGCAGCAGAAATAACAAGAGATAAGACTGTATGTTGTTGGGTAGAAATGATAAACCCTTGATAAAGAATCCATGGAAATCATTCTTAAATGCTGATCTTTTAAATTGTGGGTCCAGACTCTCATTCAGTGTCACCCCAGAGTAAATGCTGCGCTGAGTAGATTAAAATAGTTTTTGATAGCGGAAGACGGCTAGACTAAAAGGAAGCTAAGACGTGTTCACACACAAAGAATTTTCAGCATATTCAGATAAAAAGAGAGGAGCAATTCCTTTAAAGAAAGTGAAAGTGAAGTCGCCTATCTCCCATGCAAATAAAACCAGGTATCCACCACAGGAACAATGGATAATCATTAATATACTAGTCCAGACAAGACAGAAGAGACCATGCAGCCAAACTAACAATGAGTATGTTATGTGATCTTCAAGCACAACCCTTGCTAGGTTGAATTACACCACTGCACAGAGAGAGAGGGATATAAAAAGGTAAATACTCTAAACTTCAAAGCAGGAGTTGAAGCCTTTGCAAAGAGGTTGTTACCAGTGTCTAAGGAATGGCTTCCACCCACAAGCAGTGGAATCAATGCCTCAGGAAGAGGCCTCTTTTTAGCAGACAGCTTCAGACCCTCCCCTAAGGATGAGGCTTATCTCTTAAAGAAACCCTCAAGGAAAACACTGCCTCTCTGAAGACGCTGCATTACTATAGAAACCCGCTCAAAGGAAAAGAATTGTATTGAAGATGCCTCAGCCAGCTCTACAGATCTTCTAGTGGTGAAATTAAATGCAGCAAGCATTCTCAAAGAGTCTACATGAAATTAAAAACTCATACTAGAGAAAGACAAAAGGAATTTTGAAAGGATTGTTGGCTACCGTTATAGAGTAAGTAATATAGCAAAGATTCAGCAGTAATTGGGTCACATGCCAGCTAACAGCTAGACTTCTAGAAGAAATCCAGTCAACCTAAAAGTGTATATACCAGTGTATTAGCAACTGACAATTCATTCAGCTCCCCAGCACTATTTATAAACTTTGACTGTTTTGAATCATCCCGTAGAGGAGTGAGACAAGGAGCAAGTGTGCACTACCAAGATTTGAATAGCTTCTGTGAAGTCATCTACAGATCCTGGTTTGGATCATCCGAAGCAGTGTGATACCACCAGCAAAGCAAGCCTCATCTTTAAGAGTGTGAGTTTTATATTAGATATATCCACTATATCTGCTTCCCCACAGGAAGACTATCTCAGTTCTCTTGCATAGGCAGACAAAGCTTTTTCTCTATCTGAACTTCCTCAACAAGAGCAAAGAACAGACACAGGGTGTTACCTAAATCCATTTAATTGCTAATTTATGCCTAAATGTACAAAATTAGCCACTAATTTTGGATGTGTCAGATTTTAGGTACCAACCTGAGAAGCCGAAAGCTCGAATTCCAGATGTGCTGAGCTCCCACAGCTCCAAATCCAGTCGTGGGGATGCTGCAGGAGCTCAACATCATCAAGTTCCAACAATACGTTTGGTAAACCACCATCAGAAAAGCTGTCCTAATTTCATTCATGGTTGGATTCACTGTGTGCCAGAGTTCATGTTTCATGAAATATACCGAACTGTACTAAAATGCTGGACAAGTGTTTATCAAAGACAATTGTAACTATATGGAGGTTGTGGAAACAGCTTCGCTGGAGGTTTTCAAAAGGATGCTGGAAAACTGTCTGTCTTGGATGGTTTAGACACAACACATGCTAAATCTTGGCAGGTGGTTAGACTAGATGACCCTTGCAGTCCCTTCTAATCCTATAATTCTATGATTCTATATAGGGGAACCATGCTATGAACTGGATGGAAGAAGATAGAGTAGTTACAGGCAACAAAAATAGTAACCCTTTTAGATCTTATATAGTGCTTTACAGACACCAAAGGCAAGTATTATTAGCTCAGTTTTACAGATGGGAAAACTGAGGCACACGGAAACAAAGTGATTTGTCCAAGGTAACACAGGAGGTCAGAGGCAGAGCTTGGAACAGAACCCAGGTCCCCTGCAGGGCTGACACTTCCACTAGGCGACCCTAGGCGGTCGCTTAGGGCGGCAGGATTTGGGGGGTGGCATTTTGCCGTCCTTGGTGGAAATTCGGCAGCGGCGGGTCCTTCCGCTTCGGGTCTTCAACGGAAATTCGGCGGCGGGTCCTTCACTCGCTCCAGGACCCGCTGCTGAAGTGCCCTGAAGATGTGGAGCGGAAGGACCCCTGCCGCCGATTGCTCAAAGGAGGAGCGCTGCTGCCTAGGGCGGCAAAAACCCTGGCGCCGCTCCTGGTCCCCTGACATTAGTCTGGTGCCCTACCCACTAGACCACTCTGCCTCAGAAGTCTGAGCTAGTTCCTTAAATCTTTGTCATTTCAAAACCTAGACATCTCAGGAAACTTTTCCAAGTATCAGAGTGGTAGCCGTGTTAGTCTGTATCAGCAAAAACAACGAAGCACTGATACCCCCCAACAACACTACACTGCATCAGGCAAATTGTATTAGAAAGATTTTAAATTTAAAGGGGACAGAAACAATATCTCTTCCTGCCCACTCTAGCTATGATAGCTCTCTCACACACACCCTACTACAAAGGGTTTTTCTCTCTTCTTTTTCTTGAAAATCACTAAGTTTGTTTTCCCAGCACTGATTATAACATTTGAAAGGTCAGCTGCAAGCGTGTACATCAGGCAAATGGGAAGTAGAGCAGAATTTCTGATATGGCAGCTAAGCAGATCCAGGATGACAAACTAAAGTGAGGTTATGGTCAGAAAAGTGCCTGTGTCATCTTCTTTCTCAACAGATCTGCTTGCTGCATGTACTCAGAGTCAAATCTGCTTATTTCACTGACAGAGCCAGGTTTGTATTACAGGGTATGTGTACACTGCAGTAAAAAACCCAATGCACTCAGCTGCAGAGCCCAGGTCACCTGACCCAGGCTTGCGGGGCTAAAAATAGCAGCATAGACATTTGGGCTTGAGCTGGAGCCCAGGCTCTGAGACCCCCTCCCCCCTCACAGGGTCTCAAAGCCTGGGCTCCAGTTCAAGCCCAAGCATCTAACACTGCTATTTTATAGCCCACAGCCCCCAAGCCCCATGAGCCTGGCCAGCCGCGGCCGTGACGCAAGTCTTTTATTGCAATGTAGACATACCCACAGTTCACTCCTGTTAGCCCTGCAGAGTCAACACATCTCTGGGAGAGTGAATTGGATTCTATTCTGATTCACACATCATCAGCTGAATTATCAACTAAGTTCTGAAGGCAAAAGATATATTGATTTACTTGCTGAAAGTGCCCATCTTTCTTACTTGAACATGGCATGCCATGATGCCATTTTGACAGATTCAATTTTATTAATATTTGTAAAACGCTATATAAAACCTAAAAATACTATTTTGTATTACATTTTACAGTCTGCTTTCTCTTCTTCCACTCAGTCCACAGTCTAGTGAGGGTGTAAAAACTTGAAAGAGTTCCTTTCCCTAGAACTCGCCTCACACTTGCCTCAGGTTCTAAACCTCAGAGAAGAGTGGGTGATTTTCATCCTGAAATGTCCAGCGCAGGCAGATTGATATTCCCATGAAAGAAAGAGGAGGAAGTGTAAGGTGATGAGTCACTCCTGTGCTAGGCTCCAGCCAATCCACCAGCCAGGAACTGGTTGTGTGTCTCCCAGACCAGGTATAGAAGTCCGACAGGAGGAACAGCAGCTCAGTCTGCTCAACGTCACTCCAGAGTTTGGAACTCTCTCCTGCCTGATGGTGGCAACAGACTTCCCAGGCCTTAACCTGCTCTTAGCCCTGCTCTCGCCACTGCCCTGCTCCCAGTCACGCTCCAATCCCATCCTGGACTCCTGATTCCGGCTCCGACCACTAGGCCCGCCTGCTTCAGTGCCGATCATTAAGCCTGACCATCTCCATCCCAGTTTCTGACAAGAAGAGCAGGGAGACTCTATGCCTCAAGTCTTCCAATCTGTAAAATGGGGACACCACCACCTACCTAACTCACAGCAGTGTCTGTGAGGCTTAAGTCAGTAATTTTTGTACAGCTGAGATCCTTAGACAGACAATGCTATAGAAGTGTGAATGATTATCATATGTAATTCATTTGCCAGCCTCTGACAAGCCTTTGATACGGCTAAAACATCACCAACCCTTTCAAAAGCAAGCTTTGCTGGTTAACCTTCTGCTTTACCGACCACGCTGGGAACGTTTCCATAGCAACTCCACTGATAGTCTTGAATGGAACTATTTCTGTTCTTTCTAGAGTAGTTGTAATGTAAATTCAGTCAGGCATGTCTCCCTGTCTGAGAGCAATTCCACGTTCTTTGTTCCCTCTGGTTATAGGTTATGACAGTATATTCGTAATAAATGTTCAGAAAACATTCCTTTGTTATTTTTTCAATGTATTTGTTCATCTGGCTAATTTTCAATTCATCAGTTTCAGCTCTGCACACAAATCTCTCTGCTAACTTCACCTGGCAGCAATACTGAGAAAAATATTTTCCAGTCCCGGCACATTGTTCCATATTTCATTCTGTTCTATAACACACGGCATAATATGATCAATACCTCTACTTTTCAAACTATGTAAAGGAAGGTAGCAATCTTCAATTTAATTATTTCATACTTGCTCTTGACTTGAAATAGTGAATTTTTAAGCATTGTTTTTAACCAAAATTCTTATTTTCTGATCTGTCCATTTGTGTGCATGGTTGAACAGGTCTGAAAATATTACCAATTCATTATTTGTATTACAGTAGTATCTAGAGGTCCCAACCAGAATAGGGCCTATTGTGTTAAGTGTTGTACGAACACTGAAAATACAGTCCTGTCCCAAAGAGTTCACGGTTTAAGTAGACAAGACAGACCAAGGAAGTATTATCCCTATTTTACAAACAGAATTGAGGCACAGACAGATTAAGTGACTTGCCCAAGGCTACACAAGAAGTCTGTGGTACAGGGAGGAAGTGAATACAGGTCTCCTGAGTCTCAATCCAGCACCTTAACAACAAGACCATCCCTCTTCTCATGTCATTGGTTTCAGAGGTATAAAAATGTATCATTATAGCAAATGTACTTCTAAATTTTCTATGGCATCAGGAGTTCCCCTCCTAAATAAGAAGCCTTGTTACTGCAGACTTCCAGGTACTCTGCTGGCCAGGCACCTTCTCGCTCTCAAAAGACCAATGTCAAAAATACGACATACCAGAGCTCTGATGTGTACATTGTTTGCCTTTGTAAGGAGATAATTACTCATTATTTTTACAGCATGTAAAGGTATGCTGGGTCACTTTAAAGAGAAGCAATGAACTGAATATTACATACTGGGCATGCAATGTATTTAATTGTCTTTACTATTTTTTAGGTTCTTGAATTTCAGCCTTTGAAAGCTCGCTAATTTTGAATTTGCCCCACCTATCTTAAAGATGGCATTGAAGGGTTCAGCAGCTCTGATACCATCCCACCAGGCCTCCCAGCCACTTCAAGTGCTGGGTGCTCTGTGTGACACAATATACCGCACACTGATTCATGTATCCACAGAGCTTGCAAAATGAACTTAAACATACAACAAAAATTGTCAGACAATAATGGTAGCCAAGCCTCCCGTTTGTGAGGCGGGCATCGGCCTCCCTTCCCGGAATTCTGTATTTCCAGGGCCTGGCTCTCTTCTGACATTAATTTTATATCAGCGGCAGTGTCAATTCCATTGACTTCAGTGGAGTTACTCCTGACTTACACCAGTGTAAGTGCCAAAAGATTCAGGCCCAGGAAATTTAGAGTATCAAAATTAACAGTTCAATTTTTTGCACTGAATATTTCATATATTCAAACAAATTCCTGGTGCTATAGAATTTATTTTTCAACTACATCTAGTTATATGCATTTCTAATACACCTATCACCATATTACATAGACATCAATTATTTCAAAATTAAGAGTGACAAATCTATATATCCAAAGGTGGACCCAGCGCTTCTCTCTGTTTATTACAGACAGCTTTCTAAAAATTCTTCACGTAAGGTGAATGGAATAAAAGGTCAGATGCAGATATCAACTAAAACTGATGATAGATACAACACAGTGAAGTTGTAGGTATTCTTTCCCAGAGCAACACATTTATAGTAAAAATGCCATGCAACAGCTATTTAGTGTATCAGTATGCCATACGGATTGGCTGTGGGAGACAGCACACGGTCTCCAAAGAAACACGTGTAACTGCCAATCTGGCTAGCAGTACTGTTATAGTCTTCCTTTGCCAGTTATCCTAGATAAAAATTGATCATTATAACATGTCTTGTGCTGTACAGACAGGTCAGTCTTGATCTAAATTCAGGAAGGCTGAAGAGTCAAAGTTGACATCACCCTTGAACTTGAGATGTTTAATTTTTAAATGCTAATTAAAATGTCCATATGGTATTTCGGATAGTTTGGATTTATACCAACAAAGTGAATTGCTCTCAAATAGATTTGCTTTAGACAAACAGCAAAGCAGATGGAGCATACACGCAATACTAACAAAACCAGTTTTAGCGTGTTAAAAGGCTTAATGGGTTTCTCTCATGTCTTTGGGCCAGGAGATCAGATTCAAACGATGCTTGAGGGAACTGGCAAAACTCCACAGCTGTGTTTGCAAAAGAATTCAGCAAAAATAAATAAAGAAATACATTTAATTTCATGTGCTGCAAAGTGTTGAAGTTCTTCTCAAAGAGGAGGGAAAATTTTGTTGGCCCACAATGGTTGGTATCCTGCTGTCACTATTATTTATATTGTGAGAGTAATCAAAAGTTCTAACCAGCATCAAGGCACCATTGGACTAGGTATTGTACAAACACACAGGCAGATGTGGTCCCTGCTCCAAAGAACTCCCAATAAAAAACAGGAAACAAGTGAGTAACAAGCAAGAGAAGGGAAGGCAGGGTAACAGTAAAAAGAGCATGTGGTTACATAGGCTAACAATGCATTCTGAATCAAGTATGTGTGTTTCACAGATGGATCTTTATATCCTGCAACTTACTACAAACTATAAATAATGCTCCTCCCCCCACGATCCTTTTCCTAAAAAATTAAACTCAATTTAGCAAGTGTTTTAATTAGATTTATATTTCTGCACCAGCTAGTTCAGTAGGACTTGTACTAAAGTGAAGTTTATAACACTGTTGTAAATATTTTACTTCTTACTAAAACAGACTTCTACCCAGGAAGAAACTACAAACATACTGAAACAAACTTAATGGGGGGTGGGTGGGAAGTGATAGGTAACAGCAGCAGATTGCTTTAATAAAGTACTATTTCTATTTGGTTGCCACAGAATAATGTTGTCTATAATCAGTCAAACTTTAACAAGCAGCTACAGCTAATTAGGTGGATTACATTTTATAGTTAGTGTGCTCTCCTTGTTTGCTCAAAACAGATGTGATAAAAACTCTCCTCTTTTGCTGTACTTTCTTGCATTTGTCACAGTGAAGAAGTCTGGCTTGTCTGTTAAAAAACAACAACAAAAAACCACCAGGACTGTAGTGTAGCATTGTCTCACTGCAACTTTCCTTTTGGTGTATATCACACCGCTCATTTTAGAATCTCAAAACAGGTTGCAAACATATGGCTGTACAACACTCCTGTTAGGCATGTATTAACACCTGGGTAAATGTAGGTACAGAGAAGCTAGGCGACATTTTGAAGGTCACACAGCAAGTCAGTGGCGAGGCCAGAAAATAGACCCTAGCTAGGCACTGACTTCCAATACATATTCATCGATTCCAAGGCCAGAAGGGACCACTGTGATCCTCTAGTCTGACCTCCTGTAAAACACAGGCCGTAGAACATCCCCAAAATAATTCCTACAGCAGATCTTTTAGAAAAACATATTTTATCACTAGACCAGGGGTCCTCACACCTTTTCGTAGAGTGGCCTACATCTCAATAAAGAGACTGCTGCACAGATCACCCCCTATTCATTTGCTATCATGCAAACACTCTGCCCCCCATTTACTGATTCATAGCAACTACAGTGAATTGCCCATGTGAAAAAATATTAGGAATAGTGTTTGCTTTTCAGCTGTCTTTAATGCATTATTAACTGGAAACAAGAAGGAGAAGGTCTGCACCATGTGCGGAACCCGCTCTACCTAGATCACCAAGGCACCCTTAGTCAGGGACTGTGGCACTAGACCACAGCAAATTATTACATTATATGAGTATCATTGATTCGTAGGGAAGAACAGGAGGGATTTAGCCACACACATTTTAAAATATTTATGAAGTTATATCAGATATATAAGCATTCCAGAAATACATAATATATGTGAGTGTGCTGCAGAGGTGGTCGGTCGATCTATATTCATGACATACACACCTTTCTGTTCAAACTGAAAACATACCAAGTAACAGTAAAAGCATTCCAGCTACAGGATAGGAAGCCACGTGGTATTCTGATACTGGGTTGATACATACAAACTCAAATGATCAAAAGCAGCCCACTGATCTCCTCACTTAGTGTAGACTGTTTTCCTATGTATCGTATGTGGCTGAGTTGGGCTGAAAGCTCATTGAAGCAAGGACACAATTTTTCCACGTTTCATAAAGCCCTGTGCACCAAATTATTACGGTGCACCAAAAATAATAAACAATCACATTCCTATTTTTCCACGTTTCATAAAGCCCTGTGCACCAAATTATTACGGTGCACCAAAAATAATAAACAATCACATTCCTATTTTTTCAGTGTCATTTTATAGGCAGAATTTCTCTATGATTTAAGTCTGAAGTGCAGCTCTCGGAAGGAGAGGGTCCTCTTGTCTGACACATGAGAAACAAAATGCAGTACACGCCCACTGCTTTGGACATTAACCCTCTTGCCACATGAAGCCTCTCCACAAATTTAGAACACTCTAGTCCCAATGTCCTCCAAGAGCAGCTGTTTTTCCTTCTGTGTTTCTAGTAGCCAACTACTAAAAAGAGATCAGTGTACGATTGAAGTAGGAAGGTTTAAAACGTACAAACCACAGAGACCTGTAGGCAATGTTCAGACCTGTAGGCAATGTTCAATGTTCAGTAAAGGGTTTAAGCTCAGGCTCAGTAATAAGGTATCAAACCACTGGTTGCTTTAGCAAATTAATTTGCCTAAGGTCAGGTCTACACTACCGCTTAAATCAATTAACTTACATCACTCAGGGGTGTATAAAAGACACCCCCCTGAGTGACGCAAGTTACAGTGTCCTAAGCGCTGTCCACACTGGCATTATGTCAGTAGGAGACGTTCTCTCACCGACATAGCTTCTGCCTCTTGTGGAGGTGGAGTAATTATCCCAACAGGAGAGTGCTCGCCCATCAGCATAGAGCGTTTTCACCAGACACGCTACAGGGGCACATCTAGACGTGCTTCTAGCGTATACTTGCCCTAAGGTCTTACTTCATTCTGCTAGCTACTTTTCCCCACAAAGGAGATGAATTTTTGAAGTGCTTTAAATAATAATAATAATAATAATTAATAAAATAATGTACGATTTTAAGCTTTATTTAAATTCTTACACCTGGATGAATTCAGGAAGATATATAAATGGATCGCATTGAAATAAATCTGAAAACTCTATTGGCTTCTTTTGTACTTCTATAGACCTTTTCTTTAAGGGCTCTTAAAGCACTTTACACACATTGAGAGACTCTCACAGCCACATCTAATTTAGGGAAGCAGTATGATTTATAGATAGCTTCTGAGCTTCATTTTACCTAATTTACTTGCTTAAGGTCACACTGTGTTTATGGCCTACTCTACACTTAAAATTTAGGTTGACATAGCTACAGTGCTCCGGGGTATGACAAATCTACACTCCTGAGCACTGTTGCCCTAACCCCCAGTGTACACACAGCTAGCTTGTCAAAAGAATGCTTCTTTGACCTCGCTACCGTCACTCGGTGAGGTGGAGTTCCTGCAGCACTGGAAAAATCCCTGCTGTAGGCTGCGTCTACCCTATGGGGTTATGCTGGTGTAGCTAAAATGCCATAGCTATGCTGCTATAGTTCTTGTAGTATACCCAAAACCTATGGCAGAGAATGGTCTAAATCAGGGACTCTCAAACATTTTCCCATTCCTGATCATTCACACGCCTCCCTGCCATTCATGACTGTGTGGACCTTCTCCCCTTCCACCGATGACTAACTAAGACTATGTCTACATCAGTGGTTCTCAACCAGGGGTAGGTGTACCCCTGGTGGGACTCAGAGGTCTTCCAGGGGGTACATCAACTCATCTAGATATTTGCCTAGCTTTACAACAGGCAACATAAAAAGCACTAGCGAAGTCAGTACAAACTAAAAATTCATAGACAATGATTTGTTTATACTGCTCTGTAAACTGTACACTGAAATGTAAGCACAATATTTATATTCCAATTGATTTATTTTATAATTATATGGTAAAAATGAGGAAGTCAGCAATTTTTCAGTAATAGCGTGGCTGTGACACATCTGTATTTTTATGTCTGATTTTGTAAGTTTTTAAGTGAGGTGAAACTTGTGGATACACAAGACAAATCAGACTCTTGAAAGGGGTACATTAGTCTGGAAAGGTTGAAAGCCGCTGTTCTGCACTACCACTGACATCGGTATCACTTATGTCACTCAGAGGTGGGAATAAGCCACACCCTGAGCAATGTAAGTTACACTGACCTAAGCACCGGTGAGGGCAACGTTATGTCGGTGGGAGAGTTACTGCCACTCATTGGGGGTGGATAAATTAAGTCGATGGGAGAGCTCTCTCCAGTTGGCTTACAGTGGCTACATTAGAGAGTTTACAGTGGCGCTGCTGCATCAGTCTAGATCCATCCTCTTTGGAACCCCCTTTCAGGTAGTTGAAAGCAGCTATCAAATCCCCCCTCATTCTTCTCTTCTGCAGACCAAATAATCCCAGTTCCCTCAGCCTCTCCATAAGCCATGTGCTCCAGCCTCCTAATCATTTTTGTTGCCCTCTGCTGGACTCTTTCCAATTTTTCCACATCCTTCTTGTAGTGTGGGACCCAAAACTGGACCCAGTACTCCAGATGAGGCCTCACCAATGCCAAATAGAGGGGAATGATCATATCCCTCGATCTGCTGGCAATGCTCCTACTTATACAGCCCAAAATACCGTTAGTCTTCTTGGCAACAAGGGCTCACTGTTGATTCATATCCAGCTTCTCGTCCACTGTAACCTCTAGGTCCTTTTCTGCAGAACTGCTGCCTAGCCACTCAGTCCCTAGTCTGTAGCAGTGCATGGGATTCTTCCTTCCTAAGCGCAGGACTCTGCACTTGTCCTTGTTGAACCTCATCAGATTTCTTTTGGCCCAATCCTCTAATTTGTCTAGGTTCCTCTGTATCCTATCCCTACCCTCCAGCGTATCTACCACTCCTCCCAGTTTAGTGTCATCTGCAAACTTGCTGAGGGTGCAATTCACGCCATCCTCCAGATCATTAATTAAGATAATGAACAAAACCGGCTCCAGGACTGACCCTTGGGGCACTCCGCTTGAAACCGGCTGCCAATTAGACATGGAGCCATTGATCACTACCCGTTGAGCCCGACGATCTAGCCAGCTTTCTATCCACCTTATAGTCCATTCATCCAGCCCATACTTCTTTAACTTGCTGGCAAGAATACTGTGGGAGACTGCATCAAAAGCTTTGCTAAAGTCAAGGAATAGAATGCTGCAGTCAGTTCCCATAAAAATCCCTCTGACCCAATAGATTGCTATCCGCAGGTTGAGAGGAGATCCTCTCTTGTTAGACCACTTCATGTTCTGCTCCTTGGATGGCAGATTACTGTACTGAATTTGAGGAGAGGTTTCATGATTTTGTTTACTGTCCTAAAGGGGTCTTGGGACTTCAAGCTGGATTCTAAATAGAATCTCAAGAACTAAAACCCGGAAGCTGAGTCCTCTACAGAACTGGATTTGTTAAGAACATCACAAATCCATAATGATTCATTATGCTCCAGGTAGTAAGACTGGTTTAAAAATAATACTTCCTACAGCATGTCCTGGAGACTGGAAAAGAATCAGCAGCTCATCTTCATGGGCAGTACCATACTGCATAAAACAAGAACAACAACAAAAACAACCCTCAAAAGTTTGAGTAATGAAAGACATTTGTGTTTGTCAAAATAAAATCAGATGTTTAGTGTCAATCTTCTCCTGTAATATTAGCAGGGGCGGCTCCAGGCACCAAGTGCGTGCCTGGGGCGACAAGCTGCGGGGGGTGGCCTGCCGGTCACCGTGAGGGCGGCAGTCAGGCTGCCTTCGGTGGCATGCCTGCGGGAGGTCCGCCGGTCCCGCGGTTTTGGTGGCAATTCGGCGGCGGGTACGCCGAAGGCGCAGGACCGACAGATCTCCCGTAGGCATGCCGCCGAATCCACGTTACCGGCAGACCTCCCGCAAGCATGCCGCCGAAAGCCATCTGACTGCCGTGCTTGGGGCAGCAAAATACATAGAGCCGCCCCTGAATATTAGTCAATTTATATTTAGTTTTAAAAAAAAAAAAAATCAAAAGCAACTAGTTACATGATGGAAAGCAAAACAGTGACATGCATTAGGTTTACCAGCAGAGCCCACGCCACATGGAGTTTTTAAATCATGCTGTGCTATACAAACAGAGGAAAGGGTCTACTCAAGTGAGTTTCTTGCACGGTATTCAAGGGAAATACTATTGTAGAAAAAAGCCATTAATAATAGAAGGCTTCCATTAGCTCACCTCACTGCAATATGCTATAAGAGATGGAGGAAAAAATACCCCTTAAATTATTTTCAATACAGGAGGCATGTGAAACTGAAAAAAATAGTAATAAATGAAACTGTTTGTGAAAATTCCTACAATTTCTTGCAGGCTGTTTTGCTCTGGGAAGAGTCATTTTTCTGTGAAACATCACCAGCATGAGTGACTCTCTTCTGTAAGGAGAGAGGCGAAAAAAAGAAAAAAAAAGTCATCTCAATCAGAGCTGCCAATAGTTTGGTTTTGGTTAGGAGTCTCTTTACTCACAGTGCTTTTGGAATGAGGAACCTGGACGGTAGTTGTGACGAGTTGGATCACAGAAACCCCCTTGGGAGCTGCCACCTAATGTGCCAAGACTACCTCTGCTCCTGTTTTCCCTGCCAGCTCAGGAATCCAGCATCCTGTCTTGCTGAGCCAGACATTCCCGTCTGCTCCAACAAAGACCCAGGGTCTGAATTACTTGCCCCGGAGCTGCAGGTTTATCTGAAAACAGCTCACAGAAGTGTGCTTGTCTTTAGCACTCACATGCCCAACTCCCAATGGGATCTAAACCCAAATAAATCCATTTTACTCTGTATAAAGCTTATGCAAGGTAAACTCATAAATTGTTCGCCCTCTATAACACTGATAGAGAGATATGCACGGTTGTTTGCTCCCCCAGGTATTAATACATACTCTGAGTTAATTAATAAGTAAAAAGTGATTTTATTAAATACAGAAAGTAGGATTTCAGTGGTTCCAAGTAGTAACAGACAGAACAAAGTAAGTCATCAAGCAAAATAAAAGAAAATGCGCAAATCTATGTCTAATCAAACTGAATACAGATAATCTCACCCTCAGAGATGCTTTAATAATTTTTTTCCTCAGACTGGACACCTTCCAGGCTTGGGCACAATTCTTTCCCCTGGTACAGCTCTTGTTCCAACTCAGGTGGTAGCTAGGGGATTCTTCATTATGGCTCCTCTCCCCCTTTGTTCTCTTCCACCCCTTATAGATCTTTTGCATAAGATCTTTTGTCCCTCTCTGAGTTCCCACCCCCTCCTTCTCAATGGAATGACACCAGGTTAAAGATGGATTCCAGTTCAGGTGACATGATCACATGTCACTGCAAGACTCATTACCCACTTGCAAGCACACACGTGTACAGGAAGACTTACGGGTAAAAAACAGCCATTTGCAGACAACGGTCCTAGTTAATGGGAGTCATCAAGATTCCAAACCACCATTAATGGCCCACACTTTACATAACTACAATAGGCCCTCAGAGTTGTATTTCATATTTCTAGTTTCAGATACAAGCGTGGTACATTTATACAAATAGGATGATCACACTCAGTAGATTATAAGCTTTGTAATGATACCTTACAAGAGACCTTTTGCAGGAAGCATATCCCAGTTACATTATATTCACTTATCATATTTTTATAAAACCATATAGATTGCACAACATCACAGTAGTGCCCTCTCTCCATATTGCATTGATTTGTCAGGTATGCTGCAGTGTCTGCCAAGTGCTGTAGGCCACCGCTAGCATCATCTTCCCATTTGTTTGCTCACGATGATAGATAATGGAGAAAAGTTTTTTCTCCAGCAGGAAAGTGAGTGTCATCACTTGGCTGATATCAGCATCACCACAATCAACCCAACTTAGTGCCATCACCAGTTGGATGGAAGATGACACACAGATTCCGTATCACAGTCCATTCTGTAGATACCAGATGTAGGCCAATGTCCTCCTGACTCTGGATGGAGGACATGTATAAATGCTGGTCATCCCACTGTGAAACTCCATTGCATGACCACCTTCCCTTTCATGCAGGGACACAGAAAAGCACTCTCCATCTGGAGCTCTAAAGGAAGTATATTGGAAAAGTCCAGTTAAAGTGGCCACAGTTATAATGGGCCATACTGAATATGCACTTCATGTTGTCGTTGTTCTTGAGGAAGTCTGATAAAACTAAGGCTATGTCTACACTACCATGGTAAGTCAAACTACACTACGCAACTCCAGCTATGTGAATAACGTAACTGGAGTTGACGTACCTTAGAGGTCTACACCACGAGGGATCGACGGGAGAAACTCTCCCGTCGATTTACCTTCCTCTTCTCGTCGGGGGTAGAGTACGGGGTCGACTGGAGAGCGATCTGCTGTCGATTTGGTGGGTCTTCACTAGATCCGCTAAATCGACAGCCAGTGGATTGATCTCAGAGCGTCAATCCCGGCTGTAGTGTAGACACAGCCTTAGTTAGGGCACTTTGTAAAGCAAGGCACGTATAGAGAACTGCCATCACCTTAACACTATAGGTCATGTTACGGCCACTGTCTGATGCCACAAACCCAGGAAGAGAGGAGTTGATCGGCCAACTCTACCATGAGAGTAACACACAAGTCACACACACATTTTTAATACAGATGCTTGTAATACATGAATTACTACTTCCATGTTCCCACTGAGCTGGATTTGTTAGATTTTGTACACTCAGTCAATAAGGGCTGTTGCATATAGGAAACATGCCAAATTTGACCATTCACGAAAAATCATAAACTACTTTTCTCTGGCGATGTGTGTATATTAAGGTGTACAATTTCTAATGTCGAGAAATGAAGGATCATCTGAGGTCCCCTGCGAAGTTTAAAAGATCTCTGAAATGCAATAAGTATTTGTTTGCCACTGAATTTTTTAAATGTCAACTTCCTCTCAATATTTGCAATACCAGTGTGTGCAGAAAGGATCCAATAGGCAGTCAGGACAGTATCACAGGACACAACCCTTTGTCCACACAACCCTATATAAACTGGTGGGAGGTGGTGGTGTCATAGTCCACTGAATAAGGGTGATCTTTTAAAAGCTACATTCCATTATTTTCAAAATTAATCTTTGGGATATCAAATGTTCAGATTAAAACCCTTGCAACTTCACACATTGTAGAAAAACAACAAACAGCCATTTACAAAACCATCTAGGCTGGCTCCTGGCTTCAGCAGGGTTCCATGTCTGATGTGAGATTACTGACACCTGAGCACAGAGTGAAGGACAAAAGACCAACTAGCAAAGAACTGGGGAGTGTGCATTTTGTAATAACAAGGACTGACACGGGGTTTGGATGCGGCAGGAGGGTTGGATTGTCAGCTCAAGGGGCAGGAAGGGATAGTGACAGGAAAGGTGAGGTATGGTGAATGCTTAGATAATAAGACAGTAAATATCATAATGCCACTATATAATTCCATGGTATGCCCACATCTTGAATACTGTGTGCAGTTTTGGTCACTCCATCTCAAACATGATATATTAGAAATGGAAAATGGACAGAGAAGGGCAACAAAAATGATTAAGGGTATGGAACAGCTTCCATATGAGGAGAGATTTAAAATACTGGGACTGTTCAGCTTGGAAAAGAGACAGCTAAGGGGGATATGAGAGGGGTCTGTAAAATTATAAATGGTGTGGAAAAAGTAAATAAGGAAGTGTTATTTACTCCTTCTCATAACACAAGAACTAGGGGTCACCAAATAAAATTAATAGGCCACAGATTTAAAACAAACAAAAGGAAGTATTTTTTCACACAACGCACAGTCAACCTGTGAACTCCTTGCCAGAGGATGTTGTGAAGGCCAACAGGGTTCAAAAAAGAACGTGATATATTCATGGAGGATAGGTCCATCAATGGCTATTAGCCAAGATGGGGGATGGTGTCCCCAGCCCCTGTTTGCCAGAAACTGGGAATGTGCGACAGGGGATGGATCACTTCATGAATACCTGTTCTGTTCATTCCCTCTGAAGCACCTGACATTGGCCATTGTGGGAAGACAGGATATTGCGCTAGAGGGACCTTTGGTCTGACCCAGAATAGCCGTTCTTATGCTGGTTTAGTGATTGAAACATTGTCAAACTGGTCAGGAGGTGGAGATTCAAAGACAACTGTGGGTCACAGGATTTAAACCAAAGAAGATTGCACCCCTCCGCTTCACCTGATTACAGAGGACATTTGGCACATTACTAAAGTCAAGGGTGTGACACTGGCAAACCAGCTAACCTTTATATGACCCTTACAGGCTTAACAAGTGGCACTGCCATTGTCATCAGGACAATTCACTTGTGTGTGGGTATCAAGAAATCTTAAGTAGACCAGCAATCACTAACACATTCATTTGTAGTAACAGGAATCAAGGATAGATGTTAAATGTGTTTGTCTGTATACCTATATCCTGTTAGAAGTTTATAATATAATCAAATGGGCTTTTAGATGCTAAATCCTTTTCATGTCTTAATTGCCTTTACATTATGTATGCAACTGTGTTCAATCAACCTTAAGATCAAAGAGGTATAAATGGTGCATGAACTAATGATATCACTTACATTGTCTTCAGCTTATCTATCCCTGTTATAATGAGTGACCTGCAATTGCCTTATGTAAATCAGTGTAGAAGGATTACCTGTGTATGAACA
Source organism: Terrapene triunguis (assembly GCF_002925995.2). NCBI lineage: Eukaryota > Metazoa > Chordata > Testudines > Emydidae > Terrapene > Terrapene triunguis. Next base: position 327,073 of record NW_020664737.1, on the reverse strand, counting down.
GGAAATACAATGTTCACTTCAAAGGATGGGTCATTGTGGACTCAGCAAAGAGAAATCTTCGAACACATGCTGCACTCAAGACACGTGGCAGTTTGTTTCAATTATAAAAGAGAGGCATTAGGCACGATCCTGTCATGTCTAGTCTGCTAAACTTTAAACAGGGAAAGTTTAAGCCATTGGATGGAGATCTCCAAGTAATGATTTGGATTGCACTGGATAATTCACGGAAGGACTCTAACAGACTACCACCTAAACTGTCATTTGGACTCGGATATTTTGGATGATCCAGAGAGACTTTGTGCAAGCCAGGAAATTTACCATCGCTGCTACAATTCTGATCTACAGACTCTGAAATGTGTATCATTCCTTTAAGCATTTAATAACTCTCTTCTTTTCCTTTTTTTTAAACTAAAGAATCTTTAGTTAGTTTACTAACGGTTGGTATTTTGGTGAGATTCTGAAGTGTATATATTGACCTGGGTGTAGTGGCTTGTCTTTTGGGATTACAAGAACCTTATAGGTGGTGTTTTGATTTTAATAATCATGCATAATAAATGTCTAGTAGTCTGAGAAGGAAGCCAGGGGCTGGAATGCCTAAGGGGACTGTGTTTTGGCTTCTTGTTAACCAGTGTGGTGATACAGGAACTCATTTTTGTTACTGGCTTGGTGAAATCTAATTATAGAATAACCCACCAGTGTTGGGGTGTCTGCGCCATACTTCTTGCAGTCTGTCCTGAATCTGGCATTCTCAGTGGTGACCCATACCAGGTACAGTGACAAAAGGAATGTGAACAATTCCTATTACAAGTCACTTTAAACAATTTCTCTGCTGATAGGAAGATGCCTATCTACTGAAAGTCCTAGCTCACATTAGCCAACATATATATTATGTGTATTGCATACCACATTGATGTGTATTACACACATGACACTTATACATACATACACACACACATACATATATATGTATGTATGTATGTATGTGTTGGGTAGTTATGCTGAGTGGTATGTTGTGAATTATATTGTTTTCCCCCAGAATGCTGTTCACTCCTGTTCTTTCACACTAAGGTTTACCCCATAACATTGCAACAGTTGGGCACAAAAATACTAACCCCCTGAGAAGCAGGATGAATGAATGTGTGCCCTTTACAGTTAGGGATTGCTTTCATGACCCATTGATAGCTGGAATGTGGTATCCAAAACAAAGATAAGGAAGGTACAGGACAGTGCAGAAAAACAACTACAAACTGGTGGGTGACATATAGAGTGCTCTCCAACTTGTAAGCAATTGTACTTAAACATAAGTTAGCCTTGGGTGCATACTTTTGAAGCAGACCTTCTGAATAAGGTGAACTGAATGCTGCAAGAATGACTGGTTCCCAGAAGGAGTGGTACGTATACCTCCTTTTTGTGTTGTCCTGCTTCGTCTTTAACTAATAAACTGACTAAGCTTGGTTATCTGTACTCACAAATAATTTTAATATCGAACCCAGGGTGTTGTCAAACAATTGGCTGTACCTTAGTTAAAACTCAGTTCAGGACTTTCCAATGTAGTAATTCTGAGCACCTGTTGATGATTAAAGTTTCACGAGAGTTCTTGCAAAATGTGAGGCTCTCGTATAACGTACACTAGTCAATAAATAATTAACAAATGTCAAGCCAGAAATGCCTTTTATGAGGGAGGTCACATTTTATATGGTGACAAGTTATATTTTTTTTTAAGTGCACTGTAAGGTATTTCCCCAGTGTGTTTACATTCTATAACTTTATACAAGCTAGTTTCCAGATAACATGTTTTTAATGCAGACTTTTTTTTTAAATGTAGCCCCACACCATAGGAGAGGTCTTCTAAACTTTTAACCAGCCTTGGTAAAATCACTGTCTTGGTTACAGAGTAAATTGAATCAATCTCATGATGTCAAACTTTACAAGGAAATTTACTTAAAATCCGATCTGGTATTACCAATGATGTGTAGGTTTCTCAGCACCAAATGAATAACTCTCACAAGAATTAACACTGTGCACCTACGTGCATTCTCCCGTATATGACTGTAAGGTCATATATAAGGTCTCCAGTGGAGAATTTTCAAATATCCACCATCCATTCAAGAAAGCATGTGATTTACAGCCAGTTTTTCAATAGGAATCTGCTTTCGTCAGATTGATGTAAGATAAGAATGCCTATATTGGGTCAGACCAATGGTCCATCTAGTCCAGTATCCTGTCTTCCGATGCCAGGTGCTTCAGAGGGAATGAACAGAACAGGCAATCATCGAGTGATCCATCCCCTGTCATCCACTCACAGCTTCTGGCAAACAGAGGAGAGGGACGCTCAGAGCATGGGGTTCCATCCCTGTCCATCCTGGCTAATAGCCATTGATGGACCTATCCTCCATGAATTTATCTAGTTCTTTTTTGAACTTTGTTATAGTTTTGGTCTTCACAACATCCCCTGGCAACCAGTTCCCCAGGTTGACTGTGCGTTGTGTGAAGAAATACTTCCTTTTGTTTGTTTTAAACCTGCTACCTATTAATTCCATTCAGTGACCCCGGGTTTTTGAAGGGGGTATATAAAACTTCCTTTTTCACTTTCTCCACACCATTCATGGTTTTATAACCCTCTATCATATCCCCTCTTAGTTGTCTCTTTTCAAAGATGAAAAGTCACAGTCTTTTTAATCTCTCCTCGTACGGAAGCTGTTCCCTACCCCTTAATCATTTGAGAAGTTGTCTTATTGAAACATTCCTGAAGACAAGGAAAATCATATTTTGTCTCTTTCCTTGATACTGAAAAGCACAATTATAAGGTCACTTGGCAAGTACTGCATACTATACCCAGTTAATTGGTTCATAGGTATTTTCAGAATTTTTATTCAGAGCATGCAGACTACATATGTACCCTCTTTTCCCAGTCTATTCTCCTACTCATTTTGGTCAATCAGCCTTTGGGCTAGTCTACACTACCCGATCGATCTCTCGGGGATCGATTTATCACGTCTCAGCTAGACGGATAAATCGATCCTTGAATCGACGCGCTTACTCCCACCTCGTCAGGAGGAGTAAGCGCCATCAATGGGGGAGCCGCAGCGGTCGATTTGCCGCCGTCCTCACAGCGGGGTAAGTCAAATAGGATACGCCAAATTCAGCTACGCGAATTTGCGTATCTTAAATCGACGCCCCCCCCTTAGTGTAGACCTAGCCTTTGAGTAGCTCAGCAGCTGATACCCGTATCAGCCTGTTCAACACTCATGAACTTCTTTAGATATATAAGTGCAAGACCAGTGCACTCCAATCATTTTATACTGAGCTAGTTTCATTAAACACCATTATGTAGCAAAGAACTGGGGAGGGGAGGAAGGGAGAGGGGGGAGGAGAGAGTTTTAACTAAGGGCTTGATTTTAGGGTGAAACCTAAAAACCTGATTCCTATTCCCTGAATCCAAATTTCAAATTTTGAGTTAAATCTACGTCCCTGCCCCCAAAATAAAATTTAAAAACAAAAGCTTTAAAATTTTTACCCATTAAGAGTATCTGAGCCATTGAAATCAACGGTAAGCTTTCCACTGAGTTTAATAGCCAGTGGATCAGGCCCTAGTCAGCAACAACCTCATTTGAGCTGGGGGCCGAAAACATTGAATTTCTCACCACTCAAAGCACATAGCTCAAATTTTCAGTGCTGATGGTCAACAGACGGCTACTGAAAATCCAAAACCACTATTGCCACTATCCCAAAAGAGTTACTTTCTTCCAACTGTGTCCTATGTGTAACATGTTAATTTTAAAATCACCATATACCATGAATGAAGCAATGTTCCAGAACATGCACTGAAAATGAAACTGATGCTGCACAGCAACTTGTTGACAGAATTTTTTTAAGGTCCTCTGAGAAATCACCAGTTTCAATATAAAATTATCAGTGTTTATATGAAATCTGAAAAAGGCCAGAGCTTTAAAGGGCCAGAAACGCCCTGAAATTGCAATTATATTATTTCTCCATATTTTTAACAATGAATTAATCAAACAATAAAACTTCAAAACCAGATGGCCTCGCTAGGAATTTATTGACATGAAGGAAACTAGGGCTCTGGGGGTGAATTTCACAAAACAAATATAAAGTAACCCAGCAGTAAAAAAAAATTAGAATATAATGAAGATGGAAACTAACTTTAGAGTTTTTCCCTTCTAACATAGTACATTAATGGGAGATCTAGAAATACCAAGATAGTTTGAAATGTTTATATTGCTAAACATACCTGGATATTATTTTACATCAAGATTAAGTCCTCAAACCTGCAAACACGTGCACATATGCACAGTCTTATTGTCTTCAATAGGACTATTCATGTGCTCAAAATGACTCAACTGCACATTTGCAGGATCGGGCCCCAAACTAATACAGCTGAAAACAGAGGGCCAGAGTGAGAAGAATTACAACCAGAATAATTAGGAAACCCATAATGCAGTTTCTCTCCTGAAAAAGCAGTAGTAAAACTATGAAATCCCAGAGAGGTGTAAGAGAAAAATTATGGAGACATGCTGACTACATTACTGTTACATAAATCTTAATCAGGGCACCCGTCTCAAGACAGTAGTAATTATAGTAGAACATATTTCTGCAATTAGATAAAAAAATTACATTAATTCACTTGTTCTCCTATCCTTCCAAATCTCATATTCAAACAAAATTAAATTAGAATTCTGGCTTCCTATAACTGCTGTTTGTACCCAGTCCAAAATGATAATTTATACCTCTCTTGAAAAAGTCAGAGACCCAGGTGTGATTTACCCAGCTTTCTGAACTCCAGGGTTCTTTTGTCACTGTAGCTCTGGAGACACTTGGAAATGAGGTCTTGATTCTCAGAATTATCCAGATATAAAATTTAATATTAAAAAACCTGTAGACAAGAATTTAGCCAAGTAAATAGCTATGTAAAAAGGCAGATGGGGATAATACTACATACCAAAAGAAATTTAAAATCAGTGAAGTGGAATTAATATTAGGTGTACAAGTGATAATCACCCTGAACACTCTTGACTGAATGTTGTATCACATTCCCTCACCCACCCATGTGTCTGTTTTGGTCTTTTAGGACCAGATCCTCCAAATACACACATGGATAACTTCATGCCTGAGTAGTACATTTCAGTCTATGTGTTTGCAGGACTGGAGTCTTAGCTGGGAACTTCTCTGGGGCAGGGACTGTCTCTTTCTAAAGACTATACAGTGCCCAGCACATTCTGGATGCTACACCAATACAAACTCTTTCCAACTCCATGTAAGCTCTCACTGTCAAAAAAAATCTTCAACTGAAAATTTGCTTAAAATCTAGGATGGCCACCAAAACAAAGTGTTACATTAAAAAGAAGCAGTTGGAATGGCACTTTCTTCCGAACCACTTGGTGCTTTAAAACAATAACAAAGTTTAAGCTAAAATTTAATGTGGTTGTGCAGATCCCGGTGTTTAAACAGACATCTGTAACTATCTAATAAACAAAGCTTTAGATCTGAATGATGGGGGTTAGGAAGTATGCTTACATTATATATAAAAACCTGCATCTGGGCATATATAGTATTGACAATAAAGAGCGCCATTTTTTTCAGTTTAAAAACTTGTTTCTTTAAATCAAAAATTTCTATTTCACTATTGTTTAGTCTGGAGGGTTATTTCAAAGGGCAATAAAAACAGTGATCAAGAAGCAGCTGTATAAAATGGGGTTCTGAACAAAAGAAAGTAACCCTCTGCTTCAATAAAGCCTGCGGCTCAATCAGTCTCAAGTTGCTCCTCTGTCCTGATCACTGCAGTGTTTGGTTTCATTAACTTTGTTGATGTTTTCCATTAGAGCTGGCTGTGCCCTTGAAACCGAGTAATAGAAATTTTAGAGATGGAAAAGATCTTTTAAGTTACCCATTCCATCTCTTTGTCAATGCAAGATTGCTCCATACAGTTCACGTGCTGGGGCATCGTCCAGTCTAGTTTTAAATGCCCAAAGCTTCCCCTAATCACTTCCTTTTGGAGACAACTTTGCAGTTAAAATGTTCTCACTGTCAAGAATACTTCTGATATCTTAAGTTTTCTTTCTCTTGGTATCAGTCCATTATTCCTGGTTATATTCCCTTATACCAATCTAAACAATCCTCCTCCCACCATCATGTTTTAACCCTTCCAACTTTGGTACGCTTCTGTCCCCCACTTGGTGTTGCTTAGCCAAGCATACACACTCATCTCTTCGGTCCCCGAACTGCCTCCAATTTGTCAATATTTTTCTGGTAATGGGGTTCCAGGAGCTGAGCTCAGGATTCTAGATGAAGTCACAAGAAAGCTGAACAGTGATGCTCTGGTCTAGGATGTGTTGCTTGGGCTACTGCAACCCAACACTTCAATGCCCTTTGTTTTGGTGCGAACTCACACCTGCTTTGTATCTCACTGTTACCCCATGGGTGTCTCAGTATTATTTCACTCTAGCCTCAGCTAAAGAGTCAGTATGGTCGGTGGAGTGATGGCATCAGGATCCTTTCTGGTAGAGAACTGGGTATGGGGAGAGCACAATCATGAGCTACCCATGAGGAAACTATATAGAAAGGAGAGGAAGAGGAGCCATATAGGACCCGTGATGGGAGCGAGTGTGTGTGAACTCACCTAATGTCACATCGTTTCAGACATGGTTGGAACTGAAGTTTTTGGTTCATACTAATCCAGAACAAAAACATAGGTTGGTCATGAAGCCATGAGAAGCAAACTTGCTGTTAAGGTTTCACCAAAAATCAATCAGGTTTCATGCAGCCCAACAATTAGCCAGCTGACTGGGTTTGGGGACAAACTAGCTTTGGTCAGGTGACATCTGACTACTCATTCAAACAACACGAATGATAAATATATAAAGCAGTTCTAATGGACAACATATTTATTATTCACTTCTAGTCATACTGTGTTCTGTAGCCTGGATGTACCTGTGAAACACCTAGGAAATTCTACCTTCAAGGTTGGATGTAGAAATTCCTATATAATAATTTGTAAAGCACCTTGGAATCTTTTAGGATGAAAGATGACATAAATATAGAAAAAGAAATTGTGAGATATGAAACAAACATGTATGTGGTAAATCTCACACACACTAACTTTTTTCTCTTGAGCAATAACTAAAACATATTTTAACATGGAGACACAGAAAATAAAGAAAACAGATATTTACAAAAAAAGAAATACATCAGACAATATTGGACCTTCAAAACAGCACTATGTATACAATAGTTGGTGAAATTTAAAGTCCCATTGCAACGCCGAATCAAGTAAGTAAAGCTTTGTAAAGTTATCTAAAGGTCTTCAACTGGCTGACTTGCAAATGTCAAGGAGCAGAAATACCCTTAGGACAGTTTGTCACTGTCACAGGTCTGGCTGAATAAGTTTTAACATCCCCCCCAAGCAATTTTCTGCAAAAGTACAATAAAAAGGGCACAAAGACAACCATTTCTTTTTACTGCAGAGCTCCTCCCCACACAGGATAACCTAATGTGGGATACCAAACATTTCAAAATCTAAATGGACTTTCAAAAGGTTCCACTTGCTGTTGATAAAAATAAAGGCTTTTTTAAAGAGGCAGATACAAAATAAGACCTTATCATAGCAGAATCATACCATGTAAGGTGACCATACGTCCCGTTTTGGCCAGGACAGTCTCTATTTTAAGCCCTGTCCCAGCTGTCCTGATTTTTTGGGGGGCAAAACTGGCCATTTGTCCTATTTGCTCTTGCCAACTGATTATCAGTTGGTAAGAGGAAACTGAACAAATGCACAGTTTTGCCAAGAAAGTTGGGTGTGACCCCTAGCAGGACGTGGAGGAATGTGTTTGTGTGTGGGGGGGGGGGGGGGGCCCTGCTGTTAGGCTCTGTGAGCCCATGCCAAACCCTCAGCTCGGGCTGTCACCCCAGATTGGGTGGGTGGCTCCAGCTGTGTGCCCCATGTGGCTGTCAGTGCCCCACAATGCCCCACCACAGTCAGTGCACACACTCCTGGTGAGGATGCGCACCACTGGCAGAACGAGGGAAGTGTGGACACCAACAGCATTACTGCGGTGGCTGTACATTGACCTAAATTAAGCAGACCTAATTTTGTCATGTAGACAATCCCTGTGTCTCCAATATAAACTGAGCAAGGTGATGCCAGAAACAATGGAAGTTACATTTACAGGACTGTCGCATCTTACACGCATTTAACATGCACGATTTCAGCTTTATGCGGTCGGCAAAAACAAAACAAAAGAGAAAAATAACAATTTTAATACTGTACCTGTAGTGCGGGCAATTACACTCAATGTAATTTTGACTATACACGATTTTCGCTTTACGCGCTGGCTGCGGAATGTAACCCCAGCGTAAGATGCGACAGACCTGTACATACAAGTCAACAGGAAAAGACAAACAGCAGTGGAGAAGAACTTTATCTGGGGATTCACATCAAAAGAATATATTTCAAAGGTTTATTGGACTATAAAAAGAAGTGGAGAGAACCTCTTAGTTATCCGTCACTCAGGGGGTAAAGGGGATAGCACCCTCTGTTTCTGTGAATGTTGGATCCTCCTGCCTGGAGAGCTGGAGATGGTAGTAGCTTGATATAAGTGAGAGACTGTTTTAAGCCAAGATATAGCTTGCTAGAATTAAGTTGTAGGCACTAGAAAGCGTGGGTTTTTTTTGTTTGTTTTCTTTGTAACCTTTTCTCTCTCTTTTATTCTTGCTGGGTATTGCTTCAATCTGTGTTCAATAATAAACTACTTATTTTATTAAAAAACCTTCCCAGTGCTGTATAGTACAGCGTGGGACCTCAGCTAACCTAACAGATTGGTCCGTGCACTGTCTCCCAACCCCCAAGCTTTGGCCAATAAACATTTCCTGTTGTTGTGAGTAAACTGAATTGTGACCCTTGATTTCTATTTCTGAGGTACTTACTATCTGTCATTTCCAATGCTCTGACCTCAGTGAGATGAAGGTAGCTTTATGTGTACTGGATCAAAGGCACACAGAAGGCTGCTATCTCCCTCTGGAGCAGTGACACACACATGAACTGATCATAGGCAAAGATTATGAACAAATTTAAATAAATGAAGAAGAGATGGCCAAACAACAACCTCAAGTGTACAAAACTCACCTAAAAGACAGACACCATTTTCTCTGCTGAAAACTTTCCCAAGAAAGAACAAAAGTCTAAATGATAGTGATTAATAAAAGGATGACTGGCTTGAACATATCAATTGAGAAAATCTCTATACATTATGCCCATCATGGAGAGCCAATTCTAGTCACATGTGGTTTGATTTTTGATTTTCAGACAAGAGGCTTTTGCACAGTACACTTCTAAAAGGTAAAGGAATGGATCCAGTAAGAAAGCAATATTATGGAGATGGGGGTATTTCCTTATATGGCCCACAGAGAGCAGAAGTGGTATTTTTTCCCCCTCAATTCAAATTTAATTGGTTTTCTAACCTCTACAGAATGCAATCTTCTTTCCTTGTTATTAGGATTAGGACAGAATGAAGGTAAAACTTTATTATTGAAATCAGAAATTACTTTCAAGAGAAAACTGGGGACTGTTCCTAATACTACTTTATCTTTGGAGAATTATAAATCTGAAGAGCAATAAGAGGGTTTGCAGCTCCAAGCTGAGCAAGATACACTAAGAAAAACTATTTTGATGAAAAGATAACATTACTACAGTAAAAAAGAGGTCAACTGAAGATGCCCAATTTTTAAAGGGATTAAATTTCCACAAAAAGACTAAAGACTAATTTATTGAAAGAGCTGTAAAGAATCCACATGGTGTGAGGATCATTTCCAGATTTGAAGGGCTAACTTTGTTCCCATCTTTAACACTGGCTTGCTGATATTCACACTTTGTCAAAACTTTCCTACTGAGAGTCTAACATGTGAGAAACTGAGGGACATGGTAGGATTCAAATTGCTTCTGTTCACATCTGCTGAGGAATTTGAGAGAATGAAGACCAAGCTCTTTTTCTTCTTCTTCTTTTTTTTTTTTTTTTTTTTTTTCAGGTTATCTGGTTATTCTCAGCATACCTCTTCTATTACTTAACAGCGGCTTTTCTGACCCGTGTTATCATCTGAACATCTCAAAATTTGTGGATTATAGGCTAGAATAGCAACATGTACAAATAAAACTTCAGCCAAGTTTAACATCACGAATCTACTGCTCTTTCTTGACTGTCAGTGTCATTGATTTCTTGCATCTCTGTACTTTATGAAGGATTTCCATAAGTCAACGGCTCCCCAATTTTGGCAAATTAGCTGCAGTAGAATTGGATGCAGAAGCTTGCCGCTCAATCAATCAGGTGCCTCTCCCTGAATTGCACATAACAAACACATGAGATCTGCCCAGGTCAGTGTGCAGTAAGTTTCCACAGACACAGTGAAAGCCTTGTGTCTTGATACAGGCCACAACTGCAATACTGTGATTTAATCTTTACGACCCTTTTATAAATGCACTTCGGAAGGACAGGTGGGATAAGAATTCTCCATACAATTGTGGGATATGATGGTGAACTATTAATTCCTAAATCAATGTGTACATGAGTGGGGAAGAAATCGCTCTTCCCAATCCATTAAGCTAGCACATAAGGGGATGAAAGATAAAGGGTGAAATCCTGACCCCATTGAAATCAATAGAAAAGTCCCCATCGACTTCAATGGAGCCAAAATTTTACCCAGAGACGGAGTTAAAAAGATTTTTTTTCAAGTGATAAGTGCTCAGCCACATTAGAGAGAGTGGAAAAATGTTAGGATGAAAATGGTAGATCAATGAAGGGAGCTTTGGTGGCGATGTCCGCAAACCAGCGATGAAGCTTGATATCTACAACCGCATTTTTCTGCTCATAAATACTGAATACAGCATCTTCAAGAAACAAAAGAAGATTTGGAAAGAGAAAAAAGAAGTTTCCTGGCAAGTTTAGTCTGGGAAATTGTAAACATCTATCGATAGTAGGTATGAAGCCATTTTCTGATAGCTCTCTATGTGCAGACTGCATAAAAGGACATCAATATAAGGGGAACCATATGATGTATCATATTTGTTCATTTTATCATTGGATGCCTGAGATTAATGGAGTTTTCAAATGGAATTGTAGTTCTGTTAAGCCTAGAAACAAAGGCATTTACTACATACAGAGGAGTAAGAAGGAGACAGCTGAATTTCATCTTGAAACCCTTCATACACTTTCCAACTGACAGGAATCCAATGGCTTTGTGCAAGGACAGAAAGCTCAGAAGGACTGTCTGGGTCATGCTGCAGTGCTTAAAAGTGGGAGCGGGGTATTTAGTCCAAAGACACAAGATGATTGGAGCAGGGGGGCCTAGAAAGGCTACAGTGTTGCATCCAAAATCCATTTAGATGTGAGAAATGTTGAACTTGCTCTTACAAGTCAAAAGATTCAACTATATATGCTGGAGGGAAAAAAAACATATTGACACTTTTGTACAATGGTTGTTGACTTGTGCGATGGTTATATATTTTGCTCTGATAAATTTAAAAGTACCACTTTAAAATCCTTTAAGTGGGTGCCTAGAGGAACCTAGAGGAGGGGAAATACAGATGCAGTTACCCTGAAACTGTAACACAACTTATCAAAGCACAGCTCCCAGCGCTGATGCACTGTCTACACTGCCATTTTACAGTACTGAAACTTGCAGCGCTCAGGGGGGTGTTTTTTCACACCCCTGAGCGAGAAAGTTGCAGCACTATAAAGTGGCAGTGTAGACAAGGCCAAAGATTGTGGTGGAGTCTCTATCATTGGCATTTTTTCAATCAAGATTGGATATTTTTCTAAAAGAGATGCTCTAGTTCAAACAGGAATTAATTCAGTGAAGTGCTAGGGCAAGGGTGGGCAAACTACGGCCTGTGGGACGGATCTAGCCCCCCAGCCATTTTAAGCTGGCCCTCGAGCTCCTGCTGGGGAGCGGGGTTTAGGGCTTGCCCCGCTCCGCTGCTCCAGCTGGGGAGCAGGGTCGGGGGCCGTTCCACTTAAACTTAATGAAAAGGTAAATAAAACTGAAAATTGAACATTGGTATATACCAAATCAGCTGCCAATCAGGAACAGAGGTTCTGTATTATTGTTTGCTAATGATTTGCAGTAAAGAGTTGTTTTAGAACCAAGGAACTGAAGCACAAATGTAATTCACATGGTGATGTATATTTGTGACAATGTGAACTGAAATGGAGCCTCATGATTCAGGGTAAAAATGGTGCTTTGAGACTCAACTTCTTCAGGTTCAAAAGGCTCCAAGCACTCTTTAAAATCAACTGTGAATCAAATTTAGTCACAGTTTGGCAATAAGAAAAAAAGATGAGAGTGAAATGAAAGCATTTAAATTAATCCCCGGCACTGGAGCTACATAAGGAATTTATTTTGTCTATCGATATACTTACACACACGTATATATATATACTGTACACCCCCCACCCCCCAATGACAATTCAACAACAGTTTGCAGTGTTGTTGTAGCTGTGTTCATCCCGGAATATGAGCAAGATAAGGAAATTGAGGTAATATCTCGTCTCGAACCAGCTTCTGTTGGTGGAAGGGACAAGCTTTCAAGCTTCTCAGAGCTCTTCTTCAGCTGGCATTCATAGTGCACAGCAACCCAATCACCAAGTGTTCCAGTACAGACAGAATCATCTAGCCCCCTTTAGTGCCCATTTGTCCCCTCTCCTACACTCCAGTTACCAACTGTTCAAACACACACACGCTGTTATCACTGGCATGCTTATTTTGGCACCAGAATTACAAGATACCAGAAAAACTGCATGTTTCAAAGTGGAAAACAAACATTTCACTCCTGCATACATGTTCATGCCGCAAATTGATCAGGGCTCAGAGGGTTCTGGGTAGGATGTTCTCAGCTCCAGGGGAACATAAGAACGGCCGTACCGGGTCAGACCAAAGGTCCATCTAGCCCAGTATCCTGTCTACCGACAGTGGCCAATGCCAGGTGCCCCAGAGGGAGTGGACCAACAGGCAATGATCAAGTGATCTCTCTCCTGCCATCCATCTCCATCCTCTGACAAACAGAGGCTAGGGACACCATTCCTTACCCATCCTGGCTAATAGCCATTAATGGACTTAACCACCATGAATTTATCCAGTTCTCTTTAAACACTGTTATAGTCCTAGCCTTCACAACCTCCTCAGGTAAAGAGTTCCACAAGTTGACTGTGCGCTGCGTGAAGAACTTCCTTGTATTTGTTTTAAACCTGCTGCCTATTAATTTCATTTGGTGACCCCTAGTTCTTGTATTATGGGAATAAGTAAATAACTTTTCCTTATCCACTTTCTCCACATCACTCATGATTTTATATACCTCTATCATATCCCCCCTTAGTCTCCTCTTTTCCAAACTGAAGAGTCCTAGCCTCTTTAATCTAGGGTTACCATATTTCCACAATCAAAAAAGAGGACACTGAGGAGGGGGGGGGGAAGCCCCACCCTAGCCCCGCCCCATCCACTCCCTCCCACTTCCCACCCCCTGACTGCCCCCCTCAGAACCCCAACCCCCCCTGCTTCTTGTCCCCTGACTGCCCCCTGCTGAGAACCCCCCACCCTAACTGCCCCCCCCTAGGACCCTACCTGTCCCCTGACTGCCCCGACCCTTATCCACTCACATGGGTGGCAGGGTTGTTGAAATTTTGGTGGTGCCCAGAACCCACCCCCCCCGACCTGCCTAAGGCTCTGGGAGGGACGTTGGGTGGGGGGAGGAGGTCTGGGGTGCAGGTCCTGGGCTGGGGATTAGGGTGCAGGAGGGGTGCAGGGTGCAGGTTCTGGGATAGAGTTTGGATGCTGGGTGCAGGCTCCGGGCTGGGGCAGGTGTGCAGGAGGGGGTGAGGGGTGCAGGCTCTGGGATGGAGTTTGGGGGGGGAGGTGGTGCAAAGGGAGGGGGTGCAGGCTTTGGGAGGGAGTTTGAGGGCAGGAGGGGGTGTGTGGGAGGGAGTTTGGGGATAGGAGGGGATGCAGGGGTGAGGGCTGTGGGTCTGAGGATGAGGGGTTCATGATGCAGGAGGGGGCTCAGGGATGGAGCAGAGGATTAGGGTGTGGGGGGATGAGGGCTGGGGCTGAGGGGTTTGGGGCATTGGAGAGGCTCAGGGCTAGGGTGGAAGGGCAGGGTAAGGGCAGCCTGTCTTCCCATTAGTGGATGGGGGCACTAGGACCCGGGGGCAGCAGACAGCAGTTGCTGCTGGCTCTGGCAGTACAAGAAGACAAGGGAGAGGCGGAGGGGGGATGCGCGGAGGGGGGGTGGCAGGTGGAGGCCGGGGACCTATCCAACACTCCCCCGCTCCCTGACTGCCCCCCCCCGGACTCCCCTTACCATTCTGGCTCCACATGTTTGCAAAACACGCTGCCCGGTGGGTCGGTTTGTGTGTTACACAGGGCTGCAGACAGAGGGAGGTGGGAGCAGGGGAGGGCTCTGGCTGCTGGAGGCCAATGGGAGTGGGTCAATCGGCCCAGCCGCCTAATCAGCAGCTGCACTCTGCATGGAAGGGAGGGAGGGAGGCGAGGGAGAAAAAAACCCCGGACATTTTAACCTTGTTACCAATTCCTCCCGGACGGCTATTTAGAGACGCAAAAGCCGGACATGTCCGGGGAAATACGGACGGATGGTAACCCTATTTAATCTCTCCTCATATGGGACCTGGTCCAAACCCCTAATCATTTTAGTTGCCCTTTTCTGAACCTTTTCTAGTGCCAGTATATCTTTTTTTAGATGAGGAGACATCATCTGTACGCAGTATTCGAGATGTGGGCGTACCATCGATTTATATAAGGGCAATAATATATTCTCAGTCTTATTCTCTATCCCCTTTTTAATGATCCCTAACATCCTGTTTGCTTTTTTGACCGCCTCTGCACACTGCGTGGACATCTTCAGAGAACTAGCCACGATGACTCCAAGAAGGAAACAACTGGCACTGCTACTCTAATGAACGCTCTTGGCCATGACAACACGATTCAATGGGAAGCCTGATCCTGTCCCCCTGGCTCAGAGGTCACGGTGGGGGTGCTCATAGCAGGATGAGAGTGCTCCTGTTGGAGAGCCGGTGATGGGTCATGTTAAATAGATAAGCTTTTCCATGGGTATGTGGGGAGGAAAAGATGCTCTATAATGAAAGGCCTGTTTCAATCTCAGGGACTCCTACAACCTTGGTCTAACATCTTTAATGACTATTATAGGCATTGGCAGCATCAGCAAGCATAAGCCTTTATCCGTGGCTGGTGACGAGGAAGAGAGCTGGAACTTGGGGAAGGCAAAACCAATAACCTACTTTACTGGAGATATCGAGGCAGGGTAGCTAATGACACAGTTAAGAGTAGCTCTTCCTTCCCCCACCCCAACACTGTATATCTGGTTGCAAAGTCTAAATAATTATATATATAAATCCTCACAGACCAAAAAATACTCTTTAATGTTTATTAGAAAAAGAAAAATGAATAAACTAATGTTTAATTTATTACCTGTCATCTGGAAAGGGAGAGGAAGAGTGAAGTAATAGAATTGGCAGATGATGCAAAGATATTTAGGTAACAGAGGACTAGAAAGGGCTGTAAGAGGGACCTAAGCAAGCTGGCAAATGGCAAATGAAATCCAGTGCTGGTACATGCAAAGTAGTGCATATTGAAAAGAAAATATTCACACCCCACACATGGTTCTAAATTAACTAACAGCTCAAGAAAGGGGCCTGGGTGTCTGCAATGACCGATCAATGAAAACTTCTGCTCAATGCTCAGCAGCAGTCAAAGCAAGTTACAAAATGTTCGCATGCCTAGGGAATGAATGGAATAGAGAATAACATGGATATTATTACAATGCCTTTGTATAAACTAGTAGCGTGTCCTTATCTGGATACTTTGGGCAGTACCAGTCACCCCACCTCAAAGAGAAGCTGGGGAGGGGGGGAGGGATTTCAGAGAAGAGTGATGAGAATGATCAAAGGCCTGAAAATACTCACCTATGAGGAGCGATTGAAAACATTTGGATTGTTACTTTAGAAAGGAGGGCAATAAGGGAGGACATGAGAAAGGTCTATAAAATAATGAACTGTATAGAGAGAGGAGCTTCTAAGTCTCCTTCTCTCATAACACAAGGGGAAATGCAATTAAACGAAAAGGTAAGAAATTAAAAACGCATAAAAGGAAATGCTTTTTCAGACATGCAATTAAACTAATGAACTCATTGCCACTGGAAGTCATTGAGGCCAAGAATTTATCAAGATTTAAAAAGGGATTGGACATTTATATGGTTATCAAGAATATCCAGAGTTATCATAGTTAATAAAATATTGTGGAAGGGATGTTAAACCTCATGCTTCAGGGCTTAAACCAATTAGAGATCAGGATGAGACCTAATATGGGGGGGGGGGGAGAGAGAGAAATGGACATTACTGTGGAATTCTTATACCTCACAGTGAAACATCTGGTGCCAGCCACTGTCAGAGACAGGATACTGAACTAGATGGACTGCAGTTCTGATCCAGTTTGGCAATTCCTTTGTCCTTAACCAGTGCTGCAGTACCACCACTGTAGCCCTTAGCGTGTGGTACTCCACTTCCCCAAGAGGCAGTAGCTAGGTTGACGGAGAAGCACTCCTGTCGGCATAGCACTGTCCACACCAGGAGTTTGGTCAGTATAACTGCATCGCTCAGGGGTGTGGATTTTCCACATTCCTGAGCGACGGAGCTATACCAACATAAGTCTGTTCGGTTGCATCCGAAGAAGTGGGTTGTAGCCCACGAAAGCTTATGCTCTAATAAATTTGTTAGTCTCTAAGGTGCCACAAGTACTCCTGTTCTTTTTATAAGTCTGTAATGTAAACCAAGCCTAAAGAAACAGAGTTCAATTTCAAGCTTTGAACAGCTAGTTATAAATGGGGGAACTTATTTTATATTGTTCCAGAGATACTTTAAAATGCACCAAAAACACAAAGATGCTGCAAAAACAAGGTATAAAAGTGAAGAACTGAGGACAGAATTCTAGCAATGGCAAACTCTTACCCACACTACTGTTAGTGTATCTGTTTTATAAACTCCAGTTAAATGCCCCATTTGGCTTTTTGCTTTCAGATCCAGTCTTTGCTCTCATAATTTCCATCTTACATTTCACCTGTCATAGTTTACGTCCTGTGTACTGACATCCCTTGCATTGCATTTTGTCTTACGGAAGGATAACTTTCATATGAACACTTTTGTATCTTACTGTTTAATCACATATTTCCCCCCAACTTTCTGTTTTTGTTTTTGTTTCAGAGTCCATATGCATTCCTTGTCTAGCTGCCTCTGTTTCTAATAAAGACATTACAGTGAAAGCTAGTGTGGTGGTCTCTTACTTCAGTTTTCTTCCTTCTCTAAATTTAGCTTCCAAGATCTCTTTCTTACATCACTGTACCAAATATAGCTGTTTTTAACCTGGATGCATCACAGGCCTCTTCAGCACTTCTAAAAGTCTGTCTATATGTCTCATGAATTCCATCACCCTTCCGCCTGTCAGGCAAGTCACCAAACATTTCTTGTGCTCACCTCATTACTAGATATCAGTATTTTTGATGGTGAAATCCTCTATGCCCCTACCACTTAAATGAACTTTGGTGCATGAGGAATACAGTAACTCCTCACTTAAAGTTGTCCAGGTTAACATTGTTTCGTTGTTACGTTGCTGATCAATTAGGGAACATGCTCGTTTAAAGTTGTGCAACGCTCCCTTCTACCATTGTTTGGCAGCCACCTGCTTTGTCCACTGCTTGCAGGAAGAGCAGCCCGCTGCAGCTAGCTGGTGGGGGCTTAGAACCAGGGTGGACTGGCAGCCCCCCTATCAGCTCCCCGCTCCCCTAAGTTCCCTGTGCAGCAGCTGCCCAGCAGGCTATCAATTGCTGGCAGTTCAACTGTCCCTCCCCCGACTGCCATGTGCTGCTTCTTTCCTCTGCCTTGGAGCTGCTCCCCGAGATTCCTGCTTGCAGTGCAGGGGCGGGGGGGGAAGGGAGGAAGAGGGGCACTGTCAGAATGTCCCCCTCCCCCCTGCTCCTGCACCCCGCTTACCCCATCTTCCATAGAGCAGGGGGGACACACGACAAGGCTCAGGACGGAGGGAGCTTGTTAGCAGCAGCTGCAGTCTCAGCAAGCTGATCTAATTAACAAGGCATGTACTTAAGAGTAGGGTCAGCTTACTTAAAGGTGAAACGCGCATCTCTCTCTCTCACACATGGTGTGTGTCTCTGTCTGCGATGCTGTCTCCCCTCCCTCCATTCCTGCTGCCTTGTAGAGTGAGAGAGTTAACCCTTGAGGGCTCAGCCAATTGCTAGTTCATCATTTAGCAGTAAGGCATTCCCTGGGAAATATCCCACCCTCTTACTCCACCACCTCAACCAAGCTTCACAATCATCATCACTGTGTGTGTGTGTGTGTGTGTGTGTGTGTGTGTGTAACCCAACCCCCTCATTTACATTGATTTTTATGGAGAAATTGGATTCGCTTAACATCGTTTTGCTTAAAGTCGCATTTTTCAGGAACATCACTACAACGTTAAGTGAGGAGTTACTGTAATCACATTCCTCTTCCGGCAACTCCTGGGATGGACACAAAGGGGGCACCAGCTAAAGGGGAAGACATGTGACCTCCTCATGTGACTGCTCCCCGCCCCACCCCCAGCCTGGGGCCCCTGCACTCTCCCCATCCCCTTCCCATCCCACATTACCTGGGGGAGGGGGCTCTGTCCTCTTGCTGCGCTGGCTCCCCCTAGCTTGTTCAGCTGCTCTTCCTGGCAGCCAGGCCCTGGAGCCACTCCTAGATACTACCCAGTGGAGCACAGCAGCTGCCTGGGAAAATGCCTAGCTGCGGCAGCAGTGGTCTGCCTCTCACCCAGGCTTGACTTCTGGGACAGCAGCTGAGTGAGTTGGAGTGCCCCCCCCACCCCCCCGGCATGCTCAGAGTCAGCTCCTATACCCAGAAGCTGAGCCTGGGTAGGGAGCGGCAGCCCACTCCTTGCCCAGGCTCAGCTTCTGGGGACAGGAGCCGACTCAGAGCATGCCGCGGGGGGGGGGGGGGGCCTCTGGCTCGTCTTGGCCGCGGCCCCCGGGGGGGGGGGCGGGGGGGGGGGGGGGGGGGGCAGCCTGTTGCTGTCGCAGCCAGGCGCTCTCCCAGTCAGCCACTGCACTGGGCAGCCTCCCAGGCAGCATGGCTGGAAGAGGAGAGGCTCTACCCCCCGCTCCCCTTCCTGCTCTGCCCCACCCCTTCCTCTCCCCACCCAGGCTGGCTGCTGGAGGGTCACTTGACCCTTTATGCCCCTCCCACAAGTTGCCACTACGGGGGCCGGGCTTCCTTGACCGAGGGATTGGTTCTGAGATGGGACAGTTCTAAAATTGCACTGTTGTAAGGATGAGGCCTTTTACTGTAGCCATAGTGTAAGGTCTGAAGCCATTTTCTGCAGCCATATTAGGAGAGCAGCAGCCTAGAGCCAAGAAGCAGAAAATCACATCCTCACATTCCATCTAATTTACATTAAAACAATGTAATATCAGGCTGTTAAGAAGGAGATCCTGTCCTAATAGTACCCACCATCACCAGATAAAGAAACCGATCTTAAGATGGTTAAAGAAAACTTTGTTTGATAGCATCCTGTCTGGCAAGAAATCACTTATCAACAGTTGTGCTTGTGAAATCCCTACTTCTTTACTGTTTTGTTTTTATGGTCCCCACTTCCCTACTGTTTATCTGGATAGTCCCTGTCTGGTTCTTTGATTGTTTCTGTCTGTTGCATAAGTAAGATTTAAATCAACGAAGGTGGTGGGATATGATTGGTTAAAGAATTGTTTTGCAATATGTTTGGATTGGTCAAAGAATTATTTTGTAATATTTTAGTAAAATGATTCGTTAAGGTACAGCTAAGTGGGACTCAAGTTTCACTATATAATCTGAGATCCAAGAAGGAGACCAGCTGGGAAAAGAAGAATAAGAAGGAAAGTCCTGGAAGAAGAACAACTCGCCTCTAAAACACAGCCTAAGATCAGAACAGCTAAGAATCCTCTGCACGACCATGATGTGCAGCAACCACAATCCAGATGAGATTGACCATGTCTAGCCAACAGGAAAAGTCTGCCTGCATGATCAGGATTAGTGAGCATTGCATTGTATGCTTAGCATGTGTATTCTGCTTGGTAATTATTAATAAATAAAGGATAAAGATATATGTAAGGCTCTTTCACTGGCAAAAGATCCTGCAAATCCGCAGAAGATTACGCCCTGAGCCCTAGGAATTGGGTAAAGGTAAGTGCTTTCCCCCCAGAGCCCTAGGAACTGGGAAAGGGTGGGGGTGCCTAAACCACCTGGGTTATGCCTTGAACCCTAGGAACCGGGAGCCCTAGAGTGTGTGGGTCACACTGCGTTTTATAAACATTTCTGTGTCTTGTTTATCCTTTAGTACACCAAGCCTGGCTTCAAGATGCAGTACTTGGTTTCAGGGGGCCTGGAGCTGTTTGTACCAGATATATAGGTACAGAATGCCACTTGGCAAGTAGTCATCCAGCCTGCAATCAGTGCAATAAACTCAGTAAAACTCCAGCAGAGACTAGACTTCCTGATTCATTGGCCACCCATAGCTCTCTGTGGGTTTTAACACTGGGTAAGATTGATTTCACTATGGCTGGGTGCATATTAGTGTTTTCAAAAGTTATTTTTAGTGGGGGTTATTTATTTAATCCATTAAATTCTCTTTGAGAAGTCTAATACCCTGACTCAGTGCCTGAACACCCACACAGTCCAAACGCCTTTAGAACTGGAGCTCCACTCTGCTATTGCCTCTCAGCTTGAGACAAACCTCTTGTTAGCAAGCAAGCACTGCACTTGTACCTTCCTAGAACAAAGACTCAGCCCCTCCACTCCCAATCAATCACCCCCACAGAGAATCACAATCCTGTAAATGGCAGCCTCATAAGCCCTGTCTTTGGTAATAGTATAAATAGCTATAATGTTCTATGTTCTTATGAGGAATAATCCTTGCTATGATCAATAGGCAGGAGAGGAGAGGGACCTCATAGACTTTAAGGCCAGAAGGGACCATCGTGATCGTCTAGTCTGACCTCCTGCACATTGCAGGCCACAGAACCCCTAAGCTCTGAATTACTGAGTCCTCAAATCATGGTTTAAAGACTTCACGTTACAGAGAATCCACCATTTACACTAGTTTAAACCTGCAAGTGACCCGTGCCCCATGCTGCAGAGGAAGGCAAACCCCTCCCCCCCCATACACACACACACACACACACACACACACACACAGGGTCTCTACCAATCTGACCTGGGTGGAAATTCCTTCCTGACCCCAAATATGCCTGCACATCTCATTGGTCGCTTTAGGCCCCAGTCCTGTGAACGCTCACTCATCATGTGCTTAAAGTTAAGAGTGTGGATGAGTTCGCAGGGTGGAGTCTACTTTTAAAGTTTTGTTCTCCAAAATATAACAGAGTAAGAGCATATATAGAGAGCTTTCAAAATATAGGTAAACTCTCTTATGGAATCTGTCATGATACTACAGTGTTACAAATGAGTATGTACATTTCATGGCATTGAAAACTTGATTGCACTGGGTTGAGGCTGAGCATTTTCAATAAAATATGAAGATGTACTATTGACTCTCATAACTGTTTTCTTCCTCATATCCCCTTTTTAGTAGCTCTTCCTTTGTCTGTGGCTTGGTTGCAATACAATACAAGACAAAAGGTCCATGCTAGGTCAACACTGCAATTGCAACTGTTTTAATTAGCAGATCTTTTCGCTCAATATGTTGAAGTCTTGAAATTCATCAGTAGTTAATGTGGTTATTAGGTGTAGAAATGAATTGGGATTGCAGAGAATGTTACGGAGAGTCCCACACCTGAGCCATTGTTTTTAGGTGACAAGTCTGAGGAACTGTCCCAGACTGAGGAGTCAACAGAGGTGGTTTTGGAACAAACTGATAAAGTAAACACAAATAAGTGCCCAGGACGAGATGGAATTCACCCAAGAGCTCTGAAGGAACTCATATATGAAACTGCAGAACTACTAACTGTGATATGTAACCTATCGCTTAAATCAACCTCTGTTCCAGATGACTGACGCCTATTTTTAAAAGAAGGCTCCAGAGGCGATCCTGGCAATTACAGGCCAGTAAGCATAGCTTCAGTACCAAGCAAACTGGTTGAATCTATAGTAAAGAAAAGAATTCTCAGACACATAGATGAACACAATATGTTTGAGGAAGAGTCAACACAGCTTCTGTAAAGGGAAATCATGCCTCACCAATCTATTAGAATTCTTTGAGGGTGTCAGTAAGTATGTGGACCAGAGTGATTTAGAGGATATAGTGTACTTCAGGGGTGGGCAAACTACGGCCTGCGGGCTGCTTCCAGCCTATCAGACTTTTTTATCTGGCCGTCGAGCTCCTGCCAGGGAGTGGGGTTGGGGGCTTGTCCTGCTCCACCTGCCCAGTGCTCCCCAGCCCCCAACTCACAATTCCCTTGATGAGCGCCATCTTCTGGCATGCAGAGCCACACTGGGCAGGCACGACTTCACTGCGCTGTTTCCGGGATTGGAAATCCACCCCATGAGGCAGCCCCCCCACCCCCCATGGCAGCGCACCCAGTCCCCTCCCAGTCTCCTGCGGCCGCACCCTCGAGAGCCTCGAAACCACCCAGGGGCCACACCTGTCCCAGCTAGGATGCCTCCGCCTGTGGCGGTGCCTGGTATGGCCTCCTTGGTGTCACTTCCGGCAGGGCCCCTATGAGTCCCCGGTACTGGCCCTGTAGAGCCTCCCCACCCCCACACCACACGAGTCCCCCCTGCTCAGTAACATCCCTTATAGATCCCCTCCATGCTACACCCCATAGAGTTCCCCTCCCACACCGGGCATTCATGGCCTGCCATACAATTTCCATACCCAGATGCAGCCCTCAGGCAAAAAATTTGCCCACCCCTGGTGTACTTGGACTTTCAAAAAGCCTTTCACAAGGTCTCTCACCAAAGTCTCTTAAGCAAAGTAAGCAGTCGTGGGGTAAAAGGAAAGGTCCTCCCATGGATCAGTAACTAGTTAAAAGATAGGAAACAAAAGATAGGAATAAATAGTCAGTTTTCCCAGTGGAAAGAGGTAAACAGCAGGTTTCCTCAAGGATCTGTACTGGACCAGTGCTATTCAATATATTCATAAATGATCTGGAAAAAGGGATAAACAATGAGGTGTCAGAGTTTGCAGACGATACAAAATTCCTCAAAATATTTAAGTCCAGTGCAGACTATGAAGTTACAAAGGGATCTCACAAAACTGGGTGAGTGGGCAACAAAATGGCCGTTGAAATTCATGGTGGTAAATGCAAAGTAATGCACATTGGAAAACATATGCCAACTATACATGCAAAATGATGAGATCTAAAATGATGTTACCACTCAAGAAAGATCTTGGAGTCATCGTGGATAGTTCTCAGAAAACATCCGCTCAGTGTGCAGCAGAAGTTAAAAAAGCTAACAATATTAGGAACCATTAGAAAAGGGTTAGATAATAAGAGAGAAAATATCATACCACCAGTATATAAATCCATGGTATGCCCACACATTGAATAGGGTGTGCAGTTCTGGTCAACCCCATCTCAACAGAAATATATTAGAATTGGAAAAAATACAGAGAAGGGCAACAAAAATGATTAGTGGTTTGGAACAGCTTCCCCGTATGAGGAGAGATTAAAAAGGCTGGGACTTTTCAGCTTAGAAAAGAGGTCACTGGGGGGAGAGGGGGTATAACAGAGGTCTATAAAACCATGAATGGTGTGGAGAAAGTGAATAAGGAAGTGTTATTTAACCCTTCGCATAACACCAGAACCATGGGTCAACCCAATGAAATTAATAGGCAGCAGTTTTAAAATAAACATAAGGAAGTACTTCTTCACACAACACAAAGTCAACCTGTAGAGCTTGTTGCCAGGGAATGTTGTGAATCCCAAAAGAACAACTGGGTTCAAAAATGAATTAGATAAGTTCCTGGAGAATAGGTCCACCAAAGGCTATTAGCCAATATGGTCAGAGATGCAATCCCATGTTCTGGGTGTCCCTAAACCAATGACTGCCAGAGGCTGGGACTGGATGACTGGGGATGGAGCTCTTGATAATTGTCCCATTCTGTTCATTCTCTCTGAAGCATCTGGTATCAGCCATTGTTGGAAGACAAGATACTGGGCTAGACGGACCACTGGTCTGACCCAGAATGGCCATTCTTATGGGATTGTTTGGGGGTGAAATGGGGACTTGGGCAAAAGATTGTGTGTGCGCATGTATCTATCTATATAAAGATACTCACTCTGAAGGCAACTTGCAGGGATATAAATAATCTCCACTTCAATATGTAACAACATCAGTTACATACAATATATGTCATGTAGAAAAATGCAGGTTATTATAAATTATGTATTAAAAGACCCCCTTTAACTAAACCTACTGATTGTGCTTGAGTTTCTACTTACTGTAGTCAACAATTGCGTTTCACCCACAGAATGCAATTTGGAACCAATCTGATAAATGTGAAAGTTCAGCAGTAAAGGTTATAAACTCCAGCTTTTCTGTGATTCATCAGCCATCAGCTCCATAACAGTGAATCATTAGTGATGAGGAGAAAGGATTATGCAAGACCTGTCAGTTCTGTTGCCCCTCATGTTTGTATTCAATACACAGAGTTAATGAAACACGATGAAAGTGGCAGGCAGGAAACAGAATAGGGACCAGATCAATTCTGTGGGCACTACACTGAATTGCCTCTCATCCCTGAGAGCACTCCATCATAGTGATGACCTGGATCACTACAGTTCTATAAAGAAATACACTTCAGGTTCCAGGACTGCTATACATCTAACACAGGAGCAGAGACCCAGCAGCTAGCAAACAGAACTGAAACCTGCGGAGTCTGAGTGGAAGTTGTCATGGAGGAGAAAGGAGGAGGCAAGCACCTGTTCCTTATGGGCAGTGAGTTCTTGTTTTGTGTGTTTTGTTCCCCTTCTGTTTGCAGGGGCTGGTAGGGGGCAGTGTGCTATGAGAGAAGTAGAGCATTCCATCACAGCAGAGCCCTAATTAGGGGGTGGGGCTGCCCTGATTAGGGGGACCTATAAAGGCAGCCAAACAGCCAACCAGTTTCCCAGGAGTGAACCTAACAGGCAATGATCAAGTGATCTCTCTCCTGCCATCCATCTCCACCCTCTGACAAAAAGAGGCTAGGGACACCAGTCCTTACCCATCCTGGCTAATAGCCATTAATGGACTTAACCTCCATGAATTTATCTAGTTCTCTTTTAAACCCGGTTATAGTCCTCGCCTTCACAACCTCCTCTGGCAAGGAGTTCCACAGGTTGACTGTGCGCTCTGTGAAGAAAAACTTCCTTTTATTTGTTTTAAACCTGCTGCCATTAATTTCATTTAGTGGCCCCTAGTTCTTATATTATGGGAACAAGTAAATAACTTTTCCTTATTCACTTTCTCCACACCACTCATGATTTTATATACCTCTATCATATCCTCCCTTAGTCTCCTCTTTTCCAAGCTGAAAAGTCCTAGCCTCTTTAATCTCTCCTCATATGGGACCCGTTCCAAACCCCTAATCATTTTAGTTGCCCTTCTCTGAATCTTTTCTAATGCCGGTATATCTTTTTTGAGATGAGGAGACCACATCTGTTTGCAGTATTAAAGATACGGGCGTACCATGGATTTATATAAGGGCAATAAGATATTCTCTGTCTTATTCTCTATCCCTTTTCTAATGATTCTTAACATCCTGCTTACTTTTTTGACTGCTGCTGCACACTGCGTGGACATAAACTTCAGAGAACTAGCCACGATGACTCCAAGATCTCTTTCCTGATTTGTTGTAGCTAAATTAGCCCCCATCATACTGTATGTATAGTTGGGGTTATTTTTTCCAATGTGCATTACTTTACATTTATCCACATTAAATTTCATTTGCCATTTTGTTGCCCAATCACTTAGTTTTGTGAGATCTTTTTGAGGTTCTTCACTCTCTGCTTTGGTCTTAACTATCTTGAGCAGTTTAGTATCATCAGCAAACTTTGCCACCTCACTGTTTACCCCTTTCTCCAGATCATTTATGAGTAAGTTGAATAGGATTGGTCCTAGGACTGACCCTTGGGGAACACCACTAGGAGCAAAAAACCTAACTAGCTTCAAGACTGAGCCTGATAAGTTTATTGAGGGGATGGTATGATGGGACAGCCTACAATGGCAGGTAGCCGATCTGTGACTGCTAGTAGTACATCTTCCCCAATGGCCAGTGTTGGGACGCTAGATGGGAAGGGCTCTGAGTTACTACAGAGAATTCTTTGCCACGTGTCTAGCTGTTGGGTCTTGCAGAAATGCTCAGGGTATATCTGACCACCATATTTGGGAGTCGGGAAGGAATTCCCCTCCTCCCCCGGGTCAGATTGGCAGAGACCCTGGCAGGTTTTCATCTTCCTTTGCAGCATGGGATATGGGTCACTTGCAGTTTGAAACTAGGGTAAATGGTGGATTCTCAGTAATGAAGTCTTTAAATCATGGTTTGAAGACTTCTGTAACTCAGCCAGAGGTTTGGGGTCTATTACAGGAGTGGGTGAGTGAGGTTCCATGGCCTGTAATGTCCAGGAGGTCAGGTTAGATGATCACGATAGTCCCTTCTGGCCTTTCGGTCTATGTGTCTAACCTCTGTTAGCCATTTCTTCTGAAATGATCTATTTAAAAAGTGATAATGATTATTTTTCATTAGCCGAAACGTAATACTAACTGAAGTTACATAGTTTGCATTATAGCAGGAATAATTCACCCTCCATCTGGAAAATCTGAATTAAAAAAATTATTCATGATATGCTAACATTCTCGTGGGAGTGCTGCTGATCAAGCAGCTTTTTAACTGAGAAAGTGAAGTCATCTAGAGTAATGCCCCAATTCAGGAAAACTTCCCTAGTCAGGAAAACACTTAAGCACGTGCTTTGGTGTTTTCCTGAACACGGATGGATTTAAGGCACTTGCTTGAGTGCCTTCCTGAACTAGGGTCTTTGGGACCACAGACTGATAGGTTCCCTTCTCAAGCCCTGCAGTGTTCTTTTTATAAGTGTTCTAAAGCCCTGATATACTTTTAATCTTATTTTTCTTCATATTTCACTTCAAACTTTAGCGCACAAAAAGTGATCCATTACTGTCGGCATTGTTATAAACACTGACAAAAACCGAAGGCATTTAAGAACAGCAAAATTGGAACAATTTTCCAGTGTACTGTAAGACTTCAAAAAGGGAAAGATATAAATTAAGAAAACAAGATGAATTAGCAATCACAACACTACAAGAGAAAGCCAATGGAATGTATAATTACTTATTCAAAAAACCTGTGTGTTCAAACAAACCTTATCTACTAAAGTATATCACAGCAATTTTCATTAAAACCATAACAAACTGAAAGCCTAGAAAAAGGAGTGATAATATTAATTATTCATGAGATCGTCACCATGAGTTTCAATGTGCCTGAACACAGACCATTTCTCCAACTCATTTAGATTTGCTTTACATTTAAAAAGGAGGCCAATTGATCATATTTAACAGATTATTGAATAACACTGCACCGCAGCGAGGGTTTCCCAGTTCAATAGGAATAGCCATGAAGTCACTGGAAAAACAATCCCTTCAGCTCTGACAGAAAACCTCCTGCTTTCCTTACCCGTCTCTCAGTTGCTATTCTCCCACCCCACTGTTAAAGCAGCACCTTTTATTTCTCCGCTAACAACACATTTTAAGAAAACAAACAATATTATGAACGAGGGCACTACAGTATTCTGAAAAGACGTGTTGACACTGATGGTGTCATGAGTACATTGGTATGAATGGGATTTTGTTTCAAATGAGATGACAGTATCACTCCTTTCCTGTTCCTATATAGTGACTCATCCCCATGAATTTGGGATGATGTGGGAGTCCATTGACAAAACAGCAGCAGCTGCAGCAATTTTCTGTTCACTGGCCCTTTAATTTTTTTTTTTTTTAATCAAAACTCAGATATTGGTGGTGGGGGCAGGTTGGCTCAGAGAGTGGAAACAAGATATGGAACCTTTCACATCTAGGCCAGCAAGGATTGGAATGAAGATGATGGTTCTAACCTGATATATAAATTCCCTTTCTGAGCAGCAGATGTCAAGACCTGAATCCAGTCCAGTCTCACTTTGCAGCAGTTCTCACTCAACTCCAGTCAAAGCTTCCTTAGATTCAAACACTAACTGAAAAAAGAACTCAAATCACCATCTGCACATCACCTGGTGAGGCTTTCAGATTGGTGCTCTCCTATACAGAAGAGGTAGTTTTCACAGTAGGACCAAAGCCTCCTTTTCTGTGAGGAGCCTCCCTCAGTATGGAATCTGGACTATGCCTCATGAAGCCTCTGATATCTCAGGAAACTTCCTTGGGTTTAAAACTAGGAAGCTCTGTCTTGGACCACAGGCACCTGTTCACAACTGTGATCTTGATGAAGATGCTAGGAGACAATGCGAGGCCAAACGGCAGAGAAGTGTACTAAAAATTTCAGTCTTGATTCAGAGTGAAGCAAGGGCTTATTTGATCCAATGGAAGTGAGCAGGTAGATATCTTTCTGGAATATGGATGTGAGGAAATCTCCTAATTCCACTGTTGCTACGATAGACTGACTGTCCATCTTGGATTTCCTGTAGGTCACTAAGGAATTGAGCCACTTCTGATCTAAGACTAGACAGAGGCCCACTGATCTAATGGGTGCTGCAGGCAGCAGAAAGAAGATCCCTGCTAAGCATTCCTGCTCTGAGAACCTGGAGACAGCTTGGATGCCCAGAAGGGAATGCAAGGCCTGCCCCAATGCTCCTCACTTTCCTTGTTTTCTGGGAGAGGGGACAAACCTGCAGAAATGTGCAAGTATTGGAGATCCAAAGTGTTTGGATTAGAACAAAGAGAACTCCCAACATGGCCTGTTATCCACCCCAACTGCTAATCGAAGAAGCAGCGCCTGACCCTCAGGGCAAAAGTGGAAAGGCTTTATTAATATTAGGTGCTACTGCAATGCAAGAGGCCTCAAACAAGAATCTGGGTCGCCGTGTCCTAGGCATCATGTAAGCACATGAATAAGTGGGTCTGCCCCAGAGAGCTCAGTCTACAGAAGCAACAGAGAACCAAACTCAGATTAAGTGTGTCTGTGTGTGTGTGTGTGTGGGTGGGGGGATGAGATGGAGAAGGATGATATAAAATTAACATGCTATGCACAACAGCAGCGGTTCTGAGCTTGCCTTGAGTCTAACCTTGCTTCCCAGCTATCTAAAGTTTAACCAGCTTGGCAGATTGCCAGCTTGGGCCTGTTCCTTGGAGCTCCAATGACCTACTGTTTTTTCTGGGAGTTCCACCTCTGGGTCTGCAGCTACAGGGATCTTCTGTGAGATTATTTATGAGCATAATGTGACTGTCTATACTATTATGATCACTACTTTCACAAGACTGTGATAAATTTTGTACAAAGTATGCCTTGTGATCATTTAAAAAGTTATAAGGTTCTACTGTACAATTGTTACTGAAATATGCTGTAATTTTGGACCAGTTTCTCAGAGTCAAAGACACACTAGCACCCCAGACAGGTGTTGAAGGGCCATCACCTTCTTAAGTGGCCATTCTCCAGCAATGGGAAGGTGTAAAGAAGAAATTTACATTGCATCACAGGAATCCTTGAAGAATGGAGAGAGTTATAAATATGAGACTGTGATCTCCAACTCACCTCTCCTCTTCCCATCTCTCTGCTCATGACCTCAGCAACTCTCAAAGAACTGAACTAAGGGGGGAGTGTTCCGAGGCTGGAAGCAGACCCAGCCTGTGAAATTCACAGCAGTGTATGGTGAGATAAAACCTTTGCTCTTAAGGCCACATAACTTGTTAAGTTAGGTATTAGCTTGCGTATTACTCTTCTATTTTCTTTTGTAACCAATCCTCACTTTTATGCATCATCACTTGTAATCACTTAAAAATCTATCTTTCTGTATTTAATAGACGTATCTTATTGTTTTATCTTAACCAGTGTGTTTTGATTAGTGTGTGTGGGGAAACTCCATTTAGAATAACAAGGCTGATGCATATATCATTTCCTTTGAGGAAATGAGAGACTTTCTATGAGCTTGCATTGTTCAGCAGTGTGCTGGACAGTACAAGAGACACATTTCTGGGGGAACAAGGCTGGGACTAAGAATTTACAGGTATTGCCCTCTATGTAGTTCATGAGTGACTGGTTAGAGTGCTCATGTGTTTAGCTGGG
>NW_020664737.1:282952-296334 GCF_002925995.2 Terrapene triunguis | reverse complement strand
CCCCCTGGCCCCCTTGTTGTTGGCCTTTCTTCACCTAATGTCTCAGTGAACTTGCTCAGGAACTGCCTGAGCCACTGGGCAGCAGTGGGGGAGGAGCTCCAGACTGCCGGAGCCGATCTGCGATGCAGGGAGGGAGGAGGAGGAGCCCTCTCTGGCTGAGTGTCGGAGCCCCATGTAAGTGACACCGGCCGGCCGGCAGCACTGTTAGCCGCGCGTGCTCTGCATCAGGGGGAAGTCCGGACATTTACAAATTCCCCCCAGACGCTATTTTTAGCTTAAAAAGCCGGACATGTCCGGGGGAATCCGGACGAATGGTAACCCTATATAAGCCCACCCAGGACCTTGGGTACTTACTTGGGTGACTAGCCCGCACTGAAGTCCGTGCTGCTGTGATTTCCCCGCTATTGGTACTCATGCTATCTAGATCAAAGTTAGCTCATGTACGTCTACATGTGCTGCAATCACACCTCTGACAGAGTGTAGACATACCCTAAGCTGCTTGGCTGCTCCTTCCTCCCTTTTAAAGGGGGTGACTACCTACTTTGACTGACTGAGATGTCCGGGGGAAGGGGAATGGGAGCTGTCCCTAACCTGCTGAAAGGATGCCCAGTGGAATGAGAAGGAGCAAGCCCTGTTTCCTTCTCTAGGGTCCTGTGCTGCTGGCTTTTGGAGGGAAGCAGAAATGGAGTTTAAGAGGGTCACCAAAGCAGGGTTACAATTGGGAGGTAAAAGTGAGGACACACTATTCCCTTGTCCATGCCCCCAAATATGCTCTCTTCTAGGTTTTTGCCTCAGCTGCCCTCTGGGATGGTCTGTTCACCCAGAGTCTGCATGAGGGAAGGAACAATGTCTCATTGGACCGCCTCTCCTTCTTAGGGAAGAATTGAAGACCAATGGGGCAAGTGGGGCAGAAGGGACCTACCACAGAGGGAACCACGCCTGCTTCTCCATCTCTGCAGAAGCCCCCTCCCTCTGCTCTGATCCTGCTGCCACCATTGCTGTAGAAGCTTATGTCTGACTGTGAGGTAGCAGAAGAATGGAGCTGAGTGAGGGCTGCTGGGAGCACCCAAAGCCCAGCAACCAGCAAGGAGCTGGATCTACCAAGCAGCGAGGAGCTGCAGCCTAGATTCCAAACTGGAGGCTCTTCAAAGAAAGTCATTAGCATACACATTAACATACTAAATCATTAGCATTGCCCCTGCAAAATGAGGTGCCTTTGCAGTCCATTTCCTAGTGGAGAGGTGTTCACATCACAATTGGTAGCAATTGTCACAGCATCATTTACAAACATAGCACTGTCAGCATATATTAGTTTGCCTAGAGAATAAAGCGAACACAAGCAGGAACAGCCTGTATTTGATATGATTTTTAAAAATCTGTGCACACAGGTAGTGCACAAGTGGTGGAAAAATCATATACCCCAAAAATACCCAAAAGGAAGCTTGATTTATGGCATATATAAAATAAGTACAAAAAACACTGATATCACAATCGTGTTTTGGAAAAGAAAGAAAGATCAGATACATTTGCTGAATTTTGTGGATTTCTTTTTAAACTGGAAACCCATATTATTTTTACATGGTTCTGTTACAAAAACCCAACCCACACCACATACAAGACTAAGTCAGGTTGTATCAACTACATTACATTTATGGAATAAAAATGACTCTCAGCCCTGACACGTCAAGTTTCAACCCGTAGAAAATATTGACAGCAGCGCTATTCACCCTTAAAGAGAGCTTTATAATGGAAATTCTAATGTCTTGAATCTTCTTCTCACAGATTTTTCCCTGCACTATTGCTTATTCAAGGTTCTGGCTTCTTTTCAGCCATGGATGGAAGTTTTGTGATGCTGACTAGACAGAAGCCACTGACAGAATTTAATTTAAAATGACTGTAATGGTTTTTATAAGTTTGGTCAGAGTTCAACAGGAACCACAATGCTAAAGTTTCAGTCAGCAGTGACTAATTTGTTAAAACATCAAATTCACCCTTGGCTGATGGTGCACTAGCAGAGTAAAATGCTGCTATCTTGAAGTGCCAGGCTTCACTTGAGAACCTCCAAAGATGAAATACAGAACGGTTATCCTACATTATCCTCCCCCTAAACCTACCCATTAGGCTGAAATCCGATAGCTACGGGATGGGTCCATGGCACCCCACTACCATGGTGATCAGAGCATAAAGTGGGTAGGTAGGTAAAAGCTGTACTTATGGTGCCACATCATGGAAAACAGCAGATAAGAGGAATTTCTTTTGCAGTGATGTGGTTGCTGCTGGTATGGGTAATGGGTTTAGCAAGGGACTTATCCAGGAGAGTGAGAGTAGACTCAGTATTGCAAACCTCAAGCACTCAAAAATCATGAGATTGGCTTAAAATGAGGATTTTAAAAAAATAATAAAACTGGGGAGTTTTGTTTGCTTTCTGGTTTGTGAGCCTCAAGGGTACACACAGGTCACATTTTCATGCTTTTCTATATAAGCACAAGGGCTAGAAACTTTTTTTTAAATAAAAGCTGAAATTCTCATGAAACATGACAGAGTTTTCACAAAAACACCAAATGTTGTGACATGATAAAATCACAAAAAAGTTGGCAACACTGGAGAAGTATGCATGACTGGGAGAGAAGAATGAGAACAAAAAGCAGAGATGAGGATCCACCTCAATCCCAGAGCAGAGGATCTCCCCAAAGAAGACTCCTCAATAGCAGCCACTTGAGGGCCACATCAGCTTATGTGGCCAAGGTGAGAGAAGAGGGCTTAAGAAAGACAAAGCGTGGCTGATTGTCAAATCGCTCTCGGTGGGAGTTATGCCAGAACCTTGGGATACCTCTGGAATGCCTTTATTTCTTCACATTTGTATTTGAAAATGCCTACTCATAATTAGGTGCTTTTTATAAAATTTGAAAGAATCAAAAATAAAAATAACTTTCCCTTCATCTTATCAACAACCTCCTGCTACAGCACCCTACAAAACAGTAAACCTCCCTGTCATTCAACCACTACGTACAAGTGCAAAATATTAAGAGTCAGGCTAAACTGAGCAGTATGCACTTTTCACAAGATGGGTGTTACTGCATGAATAAATGTATTTTTTCTTTCCTCAGAAAACTCCACTGATGACTGTAAAGTTCTCTTTTCTCCTTGTGTAGTGATCCATTTCCCTTCACTTCATGCTTTGGTAACTGCTCATGCATGAAGCCCAGTGATTTAATGCTGAAACATGAATATTGCAAATAATTGAAAAAGCATATTTTGCTTTTTTATCCTTTTCTTTACAAAATCCTGGCTCCAAAAGGTTTTTGGTTAAACTACAGTCCAAGTCCAATTGCTTTTATAAATATTTAATAAATATATATTTATAAAAGCTCATGTAAATATATAAGCAGAGAAGAAATTACTGGGTTACTCTACAAGATTAAAAGATAATAAGGCTGTCAGTCTGGTTACTTGGATAACACATTGAAGGTTGTACTGTTACTGAATAATAATTCCACATCAGAATACTGCATGCATGGTTAACATGCTGCCAATGATGTGATGAATGCAGTGCAGATGCTTGCACAGGTACTGTAGAAAGACAGACTATACAATGTTACTTTAGCAAAACCAGACAATCAGCATTACAAACTAGAGCTGCTAATAAAAAAAAAATGCTTTGGCAAAGTCAAAGACAGAAGAACAAGACCCCAAGCTGACTGCAAAATGTTTAACCTTGTCTTTATTCTAGTTGGAATTAAGCTGCTGAAGACCTTTCAGTTTAAAGTCACATGCTCCTACACTACAGTGACACTTATTACAGAGTATCTGCTAGGCAGAGGAAAGAGGACACAGATTTGTTAGCGAAAAACACCACTTAACAGCCCAGTCTCCTTAAACAGTTTATTTTAACTCCACGCCACTCTTCTCTGTTGTATTTTCATTTAAACCAATCTCTCCCTAAAAATGTCTAGCTGTCTCCAAATCTTGTAAAGTATATCCTTATAGGTGCCATGCTACTTATTCCATACATCGGCTACTCTAGCTGAAATAGTACATCCTGAATTCCCATCTTCTTCCTCTTGATTTTCACACTGAGTCCCTCAGCATGACCAGCACATCTTTCAGTCCTTTAACAAACCTTGTGCAGTTTTTAATTTCTGTTATACCATAGAACCTCAGAGTTATGAACACCTCGGGAATGGAGGTTGTTCGTAACTCTGAAATGTTCATAACTCTGAGCAAAACGTAATGATTGTTTTTTGAAAAGTTTACAACTGAACCTTGACTTAATACAGCTTTGAAACTTTACTATGCAGAAAAAAATACTGCTTTTAACCATCTTAATTTAAATGAAAGTTTCCTTACCTTGTCAATTTTTTTTTAAACGTTCCCTTTTTTTTTTTTTAGTAGTTTAATTTTAACACAGTAAACAGTACTGTTCTGTAAATAAGGTGTGTGGTTGACCAGTTATTTCGGAATTCTGGTGTCCGAAACTCTGAGGTTCTACTTATCAACTTTAAGTCTTTAATGAGAATGAATTCAGTGGTCCAAATGTGCAGTGCTTACTTAGAAAAACTGTTGATTTCCATAGGAAGGACTAATTGTTTGCCAAGGATGCCAGCATGCCCTAACCCTTTCCCCTCTACTCACTGGAGCGCCTTCACCAGAGGCATGGACTTTGTGATAGAATTCCTGATTTTTTCTTAAACACAATTTTTAAAAAAAAGTTCACCTAAAAATATACACAGAAAAGCCTCAAAAATGAAAACCCCAAATAGGAAACAATAGACACCACATATAGAACTTTATCAGATGTATTTTGGCAGTCTATGTACCATAGAAAATACAGTGAATAGTTTCTCCTTTCAGTAGTAATCATTTCACATAAATTCACCAAGTTAGTTATCAGAGCAGAATCTCTGCATGAGATTAGTCTGACATCCTGAATGTCTCATTTCACTTGTCAGCCATATTACTACTCCCTCTAAAAAGCGATAATATATGGAATTCGAATAGGAGAGGATATATTTATTTACTTTACAATGGACAAGACTTGCATGTCATCGAAAACAATCTGGCATCTATGTTAAGCTTGAGTAATGAAATTGTCAAGGCTAAAAACCAGAAGACACTTAAAAAAACATACTAACATTTCCTGAAATTAATAAGGTTAATATGTCTCAGAAGTGGACTTTTACACAAAAGCAACACAAAAACACGTCCTCTTATGTAACTGGTACCTGCTAACAGCATTTCTTTATCCATCTCTTTGCACATATCTGTCCTGATCCAGGAAAGCACTTGAGCACATAGAATCATAGGTATGTAGGACTGAAAAGGACCACAAGCATATGAGCAGTGGCACTGACTTCAGTAGGATTGCTTAGGTTCTGAAAGTTAAGCATGTGCTTTTCTGGACTGGGGCTTAAATGAGTGGTTAGAGCATAGGACTGGGATCAGTACACCTAGGGTATGTCTATGTAGAGATAAGAGCCCTGTGGCACAGCCATGGCTGGCCCAGGCCAGCAGGCTCGGGCTGCAGGGCTAAAAACTGCTGTGTAGATATTCAGGCTCCTGCTGGAGTCCTAGCTCTGGGATCCTCCACCCCCAGAGCTAGGGCTCCAGCCCAAGTCTGAATATCTGTACAGCAATTTTTCAGCCCCAGAGCCTGAGCCCAAATCATCTGATAGGGCCAGCTGTGGGGTTTTTTTTATCCCTGTGTAGACATATCCCTAGGTTCTAATCCTGATTCTGACACTGACCATTTGAGTGGCCTCAGGCAAATCCCAACCTCTGTCTCAGTTTCATTAGTTATAAAATAAGGAAAATACTGATCTATCTGCTTTATCGGGCTTTGTTAGGATTAGTATTTGCAAAGCACTATGTATAAACTATTATTATTACAGAACTTAGGGCACTGGCAGCACTTATCAAATAAACAGTAATCAACTTGTAACATATCCTCTATGACTGCAAAACAGTGGAGAGATGTTTAAGCAGAAGGCTCTGGAATTCTTACAAGAAAGTTTTCAGGAAAACAAATAAATATGGGGCAAATAAACAAAATAACTCCCTCTGAAGGACACTTTATAACTATGTTAAATGAGCACAAGTAGTACATAATACGAGTATAGTCTAGTTTAGAAAAGCGTGCAAGCCACCATTTTACTCATAAATATGGTCAAGAGCACATTAATAACTAACATTACATTGCCAACACTTGCTCAGCTCAATATATGCCAGGTTTGTATGCAAGTTTCTTCTGTTAAAGTAAACGGTTGACCAAAGTTGGAGTGGAAATGTCAATGAGAAAATTGGAGCTAGCACTTGGCCAGGATGGGTGCATTATCAGTACATGGCTAGAGGTAAGAGGACCAGGGAAAAAGTTGTTTGCCAAATAGCACCCTCACCAATATAACATAAAGGAAAGGAAAAGGGCCTTATTATTAAGTTGTCCATCATAAATCAGCCAGTAATCTTCAGGCCCAGGAACAATAGGCGGACATCCTTGGGAATGTGCTAATGATACTCACTTTGTAGGTCAAAGCATCCCCAACCTCTTCAGGGCAAGAAAACAAGAGACTAGAACTGGGAATCCAGTCTAAGCCTCCCATGTCAGGTCTTAGCACAAAGCTGGTAAGTCAAATGAAAATGTAGAAGTAGTTAAGGCAGAGTCAAATCCACTAGCTTGACTACACAATGCAGAGTGCAAATGTGACGCTGTATGATTGAAACATGACCATTTATATCAATGTTGCTACCACTGTTATACAATTCCAACAAATCTTATACAAAGCCTTCTTCTTCTACAAAGTAGGTCATGTAAGGTATCAATGGAAAAGTTACAATCTATCAAATATGACTATCCTGTTTGTATGCATGTATCATCTTTATATCTAAAGTTATGAATATTGACTATGTACCAGTATTTCAGATGTGTTGGATCCTGGAGTAACACCCTCCAGTTTGTCGCCAGACAGCTTTGTGTTGATAGCCCATCAAAGACAACTGGATTCTCACAGTGGGCCACAGAAGAAACTCATCCCACCCCGCAAGTCTTCCTGTGGATGTGGGTAATGGCTGCTCTTGTGAGTAATCAAAGCTCGTAAGGGCATGTGACCCTGAACTCCATCTTGTGTCTGTACTTTTCCACATATTGTGCTGAGAGCTTTGTTTGGGGACAGTGAAATTCCCTCCACATGGGGGAGGATATAAAAATGCTGGAAACATCTCCAATTTGTCTTCATTTCCTGCTTCATTTCTCTGGACTGGATTTCTAACAAGGAAGCTCTAAACAAGGACTGATGGCCACCTCACCCCAGGAGCGCCGCCAGCTTTTCTGCCTCCCTAGGTGGCGGAAGGTCCCGCCCCGAAATGCTGCCCCCCACAGAGGTGGCGGAAGGTCCCGCCACCGAAATACTGCCGCGGTCGCCACCCCCCAAATTGTAGCGCCCTAGGCGACCGCCTAGGTCGCCTAATGGGTTGCGCCGGCCCTGCCTCACCCCCAAGCTGTTTGGGTAATTTCCAGAGAGACATCTGCAAACTAGAATTTATTCCATCACTGCTACGCACCTGATATAAGAACTTTGCAATGATTTATGTATATGTTCTATTAACTCTCTTCTATTTCTTTTATCTGAGAAATAAGCCTTTAGATATTAGATACTAAAGGATTGGCAACAGCGTGATTATTGGGTAAGATCTGAGTTATATATCAATCGGAGTACATGGCTGATCTTTTGAGATCAGAAGAATTCTGTGTTTGATTAAATTGGTTTTCAATAATCACTCATCAGAAAGTCTAGTATCTGGGTGGTGAAACAAGGGCTGGGATGCCTAAGGAGACTGCAGTTTGGACTTCTTCTTAACTAGTGTGGTGAGACAGAAGTTTACTTTTGTTACTGGCTTGGTATAATAATGGGTTACTTAGGGAGGTGGTGGAATCTCCTTCCTTAGAGGTTCTTAAGGTCAGGCTTGACAAAACTCTGGCTGGGATGATTTAGTTGGGGATTGGTCCTGCTTTGAGCAGGGGGTTGGACTAGATGACTTCCTGAGGTCCCTTCCAATCCTGATATTTTATTAATCTAATGATAGAATAACCACTAGTTTGGGGTGAGTCTGCCCTATTTCTCAGCAGTTTGTCTTGAACCTGGCATCCTCAGCAGTGACCCACTGAGGCACAGTGACAGCAAGTAAGCAGCATACCTTAGGATCTATGATTTCTCAGCTAGGAAGCTTAGCTCCCTGCTGTGCATTGACAAATCACAGTTTGAAGGAGCAGTATGTCAATGCACACTAAGGAACTTTTAGTACATGTCAGCAGGGTCCACTGGGCAGAGTGAAGCACACTGCAGCATTGTAGATTTACACAGCAGCCTGCTAACTCCCTAACTTCTCATTAGACAAGCCCTGAGGAACATCAGGAGTAGATTGCACCACTCTCTACACAGCCTAGCAGAAAATTAAGGAGCCAGTATTAATAGTGACCTGCTGGGGACCACAATTCTTGCTATAGCTC
This sequence comes from Terrapene triunguis, assembly GCF_002925995.2. NCBI lineage: Eukaryota > Metazoa > Chordata > Testudines > Emydidae > Terrapene > Terrapene triunguis. The sequence continues at coordinate 287,834 of NW_020664737.1, read as the reverse complement.
AGAGATGGGGTGGGAGAAAGCATGATGACAAAATGAAGGAGAAAGAGGAAAAAACCTCTCCATCCGCTCCCTAGATAGTGCAATGAAGCCTAGGGCAGCATGGAGGAAACTGTGTTCACACACTGAGGGTGTGGAAGGAGACCATGACCAAAAGACAATTTAACTAAGCATCTTCTGCCCTTCCCACTAGCCAGCCACAACCCAGTAAAGCACAAAACTCCTTGTTGGTCCGTCCATAACGATACCTGCACTGTATCTGGTTTGATTTAATTAGAAGGATGGCATTTGACTATTAACAACTCAATAGCCCTCATTGTGTAATTTAATTATCACAATCTAATATTCTGCATTTTATGGCACCTTTTTTGGCCTGTAATCAAATGAAACTCCATACATCTCAACAAAAGCAGATTCTCTCTTTTTTTAATGTGATTTTATGATTTCATGTTTTAGAAGCCTTACTTAACGTGATGCCACTAATACTGCTCGAATGCTGTGGGAGTCTGTAAGAGAAATAAAGGGAGCTATGTAAAATAAAGCATTTGCAAAAAGTAACACTTTGTACAGCACTCAATTGGGTGAGATTCAGAGGATGATTTCCAGCTTGCCAAGGAATCCCAGAAATATAGTAGAGATGTGGACATTTTTGTCTAGTTGTCCTTTCCACTGCAAAGAAATGAGAAATTGCTCTGTGACTGTGGAGCATAGCAATAGGTTTAATGCAGAGGTGATTGGCAAACTGATTTATCCTTAAAACACATTCTCTCCAGAAATGCAAACATACTGCCAACAAACAAAAGTCTCCATAGCCTGTTTTGAAAAATCAATAATGCTGATAAGCCCAGCACATGCTCTTTGCCCTACAATGATTTTGTTAAACCTTAGTTGGTCCTCTTTAGCAAGGAGAGATTAAAACCTGATCTAACCCGTTAGAATGAAGTTTTGCTGAAATCCAGTGTCTCTAGTCTGTAGTAAAATTATTTGCTACCATTCTCAGTGCTACAGAGATTGACTTACTTTAAAGGCCAATGAGGAATAGCATAGATAGACAACTTCAAAAATTGCAGCAAGAGAGATATTGAACATTTAAACAAAATTAACAGAAATACCAAGACATTCCTGCTTTATTGATTTTAGGGTGAAGATGACTTCTGCAGTTGTGTCCCATCTAAGGGAGTGAGATAACCTCCCTTGAGCTGAATCTTGGGGAAGTATGTAGATATATCTATGTTTATGTCCTCTGCTTTCAGATCAGTAGAATACCAAGTGAAAAATGCATAGTAAGTCTCGATAAATATGCAAACAGCTCTTAAAAAGGAGATTAAAATTCTTCATCATGTTTATATAATTAATGAGACTGTGTGCCGGCGCAAAAGAAGGCCAATTTTTATTTTAAGTATTCCTTGAAGGTCATTTCCACTCTGAAATTTTAAGGGCCTCAAAAACTTGTTATATAACGACAGATCTAAACATATGGCCCTAGGCTGATTTGAATTAACTCACTTGTATCAACTGTGTTCCATCAATATGTACTGCCATAGTAACTGGTCCCTCCACTGGAATGCTAATTAGTCCCCTAAGCTCCGAGGAACAAAAGTATTAGACCTACAAAAAGATTCCTTTTTTCCCCTCTTTTCGTTGACTAGTTTTACTTCCTCAGCACATTAAAGCAGAGCTAAGAATGATTACAGGGAGGCATAAAATGAGCCAGAAACATCTGCTTTCCACACACGTTAGCGAGAGGCATAGAGGGACTAGTTAGGGTGATACTAGAAGAAAACCCAGTGCCTCTCTGTTTGGACTGGCCTTTAGGTTTGGGTTCGGTATAGCATAGGAGAGCCCATGCTAATCTAGATGTGTCAGGTTAATCACAGTCCTGAACTGCGAAGTTCTGAGCTGGATCTGAACTTTCTCAGAGTTTTAAGGTGTTTGGGGGCTTATCTCTTGCTTAAAATAATTGTGCCAGAAATATTAATTTTAAAATCAAATACTACAGCAATTGAGGCAGGTTCTGAAAAGGCAGAAAAGAGAAACATTTAGAACACATTAACATTGCTGGTAAAAGGTGCTGGACTAACAGTCTTGGAGAGTGAAGTCTTATAACTGTTAACAGAATAGGTACAGTAAGGGCAGCAACTGTATAGTCTACCTACAAGCCCCATTTGGTGTTTTGGCTGAAAATGCTGAAGTAGCTTCCTGTTTGCTCTGGGGGAAGAGAGCAAAACACACACTTCTAAAGATACAGAATGAGAAATCTGACCTAGTCAATTTCAGTTACACAGCAACATCATTTCGCTCCTCTATTTTTGTTGTGCAATTTGTACTATGCTCCAGCAAAATTAGAAACAATAGGAGTCAATGATTCTCCTGACTGGAGGTGTTTACAGAAATGCAGACTTATTTCCTCTTGTGTTTGGAACTGCTTGGCTTTGCATGTATTTTGAAAACTGTTTTGAATGCGCTTGCCAAAAGGTTTAATACAGAAATTTGCTCTGACAATGCTTTATGCTCACCAGATATTTATTTATAAAAGATTTGTGACTTTCACAGGAGATGTGAATTGTTGTTACCTTTGCTTTCATGTGCTAAAAACTCCTGCATTTCTCCCAGGAGAAAGGCTATCTCCACCCTACATATGAACAGCTGACTGAAGCTGCTGGTTGCAGAAATATGCTGCTTACTTTATTATTAACTATTTCCAGGGGTGCAAATAGAAATAGGGACTTACCGGTATGGGGCTGGGTTGGGGCCGGCTCTGGCCCCCGGAAGGGGCGGGGCCTCGGGTGGAAGGGGCAGGAATGGGGGGGTCAGAGCCAGCGCCAGCCCGCCCTGTACCTAAGTGCCCTCCCCATCCCCCGCCCGGATAGCAGCAGCAGCCGAGGGCTCCGGCAACAGTTTAAAGGGCCCAGGGCTCGGCCGCCGCTACAGCTCTGGGCCCTTTAAACTGCTGCCGGAGCCCCTGGCTACCACTGCTACTCCAGGGCTCCGGCAGTGGGGCTCCGGGGGCTAGTTAAAGGACCCGGGGCTCCCCTGCCTTTACCGCCCCGGGCCCTTTAAATAGCCCCCGGAGTCCTGCCGCTACTCCAGGGCTCTGGGGGCTATTTAAAGGGCCAAGGACCCCTCTGCTTCTACCGCCCCAACCCTTTAAATAGCCGCCGGAGCCCTGGGGTAGCGGTGGCGGGACTCCTGCGGTTATTTAAAGGGCCCAGGGCAGTAGAGGCAGTGGGAGCCCCGGCCCTTTAAATAGCCCCCGGAGCCCCGCTGCTACTCCAGGGCTCCCGCTGCTGCTGGGAGCCCCAGGTCCTTTAAATTGCCACCTGGGGAAGCCGGGCCGCCCCGGTATGGTGCGCCGGCTCTTGCCAGTACACCGTACCGGGGCGTACCGGCTTACTTTCACCTCGGACTATTTCCAAGTGCTGAGAAGCATGCTAGGCATTTCACAGAAACCAGTGGCACCCCAGTTCCTGTCCTTAAGATCTTATGATATATATTACATAGGCAAGCATCCCCAAAGATTACTAGGGATTGATTTAACTCTTGGTTAGCATAAGGGTTTGAAGATAAACCAATAGATAAAGGCAGCTGGAAAACAGATTTTCTGTCCTGTGGAAATTTTTGAATCATGACGAAAAGCCAACATTTCAATTTTTTTCACAAAACAAAACTCTAAAAAATTGCATTTTGGGTCAATCAAAATGTTTTGTTTTGACAAAAGTTTAGTTTCAGATTTGACCTTTTTAAATATAGAAAATAAAGTAAATTTCAAAGTGAAAAATTGTTTTGAAACAAAAAAAGCAAAACTTTTCATTACAAAAATAACAAAAAATTTTCAAATTTTTTTCATAGAAATCATCAAAATCAATACAATTTCGCAAAACAATTTGATTTAATCAAAACAGCATTTTCCTATGGAAATTTTCCAACAAACACGTCTAGTTGAATATTTGCTCAATAAACAGTAACACTACATTTGCTAAATAACTAGTTGGAGGATTGATTATTGAATACGTAGAAATACCCAGTGAAGATCCCTTTATTTGTAAGTCAGTATGAGATATCAGGTGTACTTCTCACTTGAATGCATAATGCTACTTTCATGCTCTAGTGAAGAAGTAGTTATACAATCTGTCAACTTACTTCACACAGGCTAATAACCAGCCATCAGATGGTATTGAATTTCCATCATTAGCTGCTTAGGATGCATTTGAATCAGTGACTTACGGTTGAAAGCATCAATATCCCATTCTTGATCCCTTGAGCTATCTAATTACCAAATTTTTCTTCTGACTATTACAGCACCCTTCATACTCAAAGTAACACAACAAATTTATAAGTTACACACATTTGCATCATCAGATACTATGGTAAGGGCAGCACGTATAAACCTAGATAGCTAGATCAGTATAAGATGTCTAGATGTCTGAGGCTTTTCAGCAAGTGTCATGGGACATCTCCCCCTCAATAACAAGCAGAGATGGGCAGATGTCTCCTATATCTGGAAGGGTTGTTTTTTCTTTAATTAAAAAATTGAGAAAACAGACTCACAAATTTTGTTATTATTTAACTTGAACCCTAATTTCTTTTGCATGATGTGGGAGAGAAAAGGACTGGTAACCAAGAAGAGGAGAGGGGAGAAAAGGAACAATGAGTTGAGAGCCAGATGAGAAGATGGCTTAGGATGTGGGACCTATCACAGCAGAAGCAAGGGAGCCTGAAGAACAGGAGAAGCTGGGTGGATGAATCAACAGGACCTGCTAAGTGGCTGGCATGTTAGCAGGTGCATATGGATAGAGCCCTGCGAATCTGCAGATATCCATGGACCAGGGCCGGCTCTAGAATTTTTGCCGCCCAAGGCAAAAACAATTTTGGCCGCCCCCCCCCC